>NC_141605.1:6188264-6488264 GCF_047967505.1 Dipteris shenzhenensis
TAAAAAGTGGCATCTATTGCAGTTGAGCTGACATGGCATGCAAATTTGGTACTAAAGATAGCATTATGAACAATCATCCTTCCTTGATTGCTTTTCCTACTAGCTGATATCCTTTGGATTTGTATTTGATAGTGCATTCATCTCCATCAAAGATGACTCGATCGATCATTTGACCAACTGACAGAAGGTTCTTGCTGAGCTTCGGAACACACAGTACATCTTTCACCAATCCTTTCATACCAATGAAATTTTTCATAGGGACAATGCCTTTCCCTTGAAATGGATTTGGTATATTATCTAACACATTCGTGATGCTTTGTCATATGAGATGATGCACCTCTGTCGATGTACCAAGGATCCTGATCTACTTGATCGACTTGATAACTGCATTCCATTTTTTAATTGCAAACAATGTCAAGATACACTGTTTCAGTCTTTTGCATATCCTCCCTTGTAAGAAACATATTCTTAGGTTCGTTAGCATAATGACTATGACTTGAATGTCCACCATGATGATTTACTCTTCCTCGAAAATTACCTCAATTGTTGTTGGATTGACTGCCTTGGTCGTACTGCTTCTTGTAGCAATCTCTTTCATAGTGTCCAAACTTATAATAGTAGTTGCACTGAATGTTTGACATGTTGGTGGATGCATTCCCTCATCCTTGGAATCTTCCTCGATTAGAATGATTTCCTCTTGTTTGATGCTGATGTTGCTGAGGATGATGCTAATGTTGATTCTGACTTTGATGTTGACTTTGTTGCTGATGATGACCACTTCGCTGAAAAGATTTACCTCTGCTACCTTTGCTTCTGTTTGAAGCTGTGAATGCTTGATAATTAGAATGACCTTTGTATGCATGAATGCTTGTGTCTTGAGTTCTTTACCAAGTAAAACTGACTAGTTCTTCCAGTGTTGGAATTTGCCATTGGATGGCAATGCTTTAGACTAGATTCTCGTATCCCTCTTCTAGTCCATTCAAGATGACTCGAACCATTTCTGTTGGATTCATGGTCTCTCTTGTTGCTACTGTGAGTTGATTGTTGTAATCCTTGCTTCTGAGTATGTAAGCATGAGCGGTTCATTATTGTTGCAAAAACTCTACTTTATCTGGTTTCTTAGTGTGAGAATCCTAGGAGCATTCTTGGACTCGTAGAGAGTTGCGAAGAGATCCCATGCTTCTTTTGATGTGTTCACTGTGACATCTTGCACATTTTGCTTGATATTTGTCTTTCTTGTCCCACTTTGACTGTGCTTGGGCAATGGTAGGATTTGCTATGGGTGTGGACACTAGTGTAGTAGCTGCACCTATAGATCCCACTGCTGGTGTTGTGGCAATAGGTGGAGTAGAGCTACTACTAGCTGGATCATCCAATGGTCTAGGTGTAGACCCACTGACATACTCCCATTTGTCTTAAAGTATAAGAATGGTCTCCATTCGATATTTCCATGTGCCATAATTGGAGTTGTCTAACTTAGCAAGTTAGCAGATGCCTCCAAATTGAGGTTGCTACTCATAGACATGGTGCAAGAAATGTACTCAAAGTGTCTGTGAAATCACAGTCTGAATCAACTACAATACATTGTTTGTATCAAGTGCAATCTGAACTATCGATAAATATAGAACTACAATATATAATCCAATATGTTACAAGGCTTGTGGCAAATGATGTTGGGAATAGCCAAGAGGCTTTACAAGGCTTAAAGTGATGTGCACTATGCCGAAAAATAGTGAAATATGCTTTACAATGATGGCATGCGTATTAAATCAAATCATGTGCAATCTGCCCACTGAACCATCGGTCAATGCCTCTGAACACTCTGAATTCTACTCATTGAGCAGTGGAACATCAGGTTTCAGGAAATGTGATGATGTGAAACGCATGTGAGTGTAGGTACTAACTTTGAGTAGGAACTATTTAGGAATTTTCGGGCATGGCTTCGATTGGCTACTTTGGAGTTCTCTCTACTATGGATGATCTAATGTACTCTAAACTAGATCTAGACCAACCATCGAGCGATGTAAAAGCAACAAATAATTCCTTTTCTTTCTTCCTTTTAGGTGATGGGTCAGATGCATTGATTCTTGGTGACATGGATGTGATGATGTGTTAGCTTTGATTCATCGACCGTGGTGATGTGGCAATGATGGCAAGTGCTGACATGGATCTATGGACCTTGATGCTGACGTGGTAGGATAAGCTAACGTGGTATGTGGTTGCCACATGGTAGATAGGGTTTGCCTCTCAGTGGTGCCACATGTTAGCAAATAGACCAAGCCCAAGGATAGGGTTAGTGGAGCACCACGTGTCCAATTCTAAACCCAACCCTAGGTAGTGATAAGCTTGAACATAATCTTTCTAGATTTTGTTCGAGATTCTATTTTTATTGCCTTTGTAGACCCAACTTCATCGACAATGTGGTGCTGTCATTCGTAGATTGAAGATATAGGTGTGTTGTGAGGATGGAGCCATTTCTATGTGAGGCTAGAAGTCCCTTAGGAGCTCATAGTCAACTATCTGTGTGTTGTGAAAGGTCGAGAGCTAGGAGCCATGTTGTGAGCGATGCAGTTGATGGTGTTGGCTGCCGTCAGTTGGAAGGAAGGAGCTGATTTGGTCGATGGAGCGCTGAAGAATTTCATATGGGTCTTTGGACTCGTTAGAGGTGTAGGTATACTTCTCGGTGTTGATGGAGGCCTATAGGTCAGCTAGAGATGTTGTGCTACTGGAGGAGGTCTATGTATGCTGGGGTTGGTTACGAGCTTTGGCCATGGGTAATTGTCGAAAGTTTAGCATTACTGAAGCTACTAGTACTCGTAGAGGATGTTGATACATTGTTGAAGTCGTAGGAAGTAGAGAAGTCGCCAAGCAACTGTTTAGAGTGTTGTGGATGCTCACAGCCTTTGTTTTGATGCATGCGTAGGAGATGCAGCTTAATTTTGGTCGTCGTGCCTTGCAGGCTAGCAACTGTAGATAGCCTGTATGTTGTGCTTGAGAAGAGAATACATAAACTAGTCTCTCTCTCTTTCTCTCTCTCTCTCTCTCAGATCTCTCACATAGAAAAGGAGTCTGAGACTCTCTCTCTTTTTCTCACTCACCAATCCACAGAGCGAGTATGATCCTCTCTCTTGCCTTTAATCAATCTCTCACATAGAGATGAACTAAATGGATGGAAATTTTTCACAAGGAATCTCTCAAGGAACAATGAATCAAATTTTCTCTAAATAGAAGAGAATGATAGTGCGCTCACAATCACTGGAGAACTCTCACTCTCTCACACTCTCATGGATGGCACCTCAGCAAAACGCAGAACCATCCTCTGATACCATGACAAAATATGAAGAAGGGAGAGGAGAAGAGTCGAGATGAGGAGAGAGGGCACAACTAGAGAGCACACCACAAATGACGAACTGTACACTAGATTTAGTTGAAATTGTAGAATATATACAAACCCTTTTAGGGTTAGGGTTAGGGTTAGGGTTAGGGTTAGGGCATCTAATCCTTTCCTTTACATCACTCTATGTGTTAGTGCTATGCACAATTTTCAACACATGATGTTGATATGGTTTCTCAACACCCTTAACGATGCTTGTTGACCCTCCCAAGTCCACTTTCCAATGGGACTTATCTACATTAATGCCATGGTGGGTTCCTATGGGATGAGTGATTTGTAGTCTATGCTTGCTCTAGCCTATTGCTTATATATCCCCTCCTCCATTGATCCACTACTCTTGTTTTCTAGTTTAGCACTTCTTCCTCAAATTTTTGGTTTGGATCTATAGTATCCTGCCTTGCTCTACTACTCCTTCACTTGCACCTGCTCTGCTACCCCCACTCCCTTCAGTAGTGCACTATAGATCCTCCTCCCTTATCACTATGCTATCCCCTCTCTCCCTCTCTTCTTTCTTGTGTCTCATGCCCCTCAACATCCGCCCTCTCACTCATTTTGGGTCTTCTTTAAGTACTAGAGATTAATTCTTATTGCTTTGGACTGTCTCCTCCAGTGTTGTAGCTTGATTCCTATTTTGTCCCTCTTCCCCCCTAGCTGCAATACTCCATTGCCCTCTCTCTAATAGAAAATAGTTTCATCTATCCCAATTTGCTGATTCATTGTTGTGCCAGCATGGTTAGGAATATATCCACATGATCTTGTAATGGTATGGCTAGTTCAATGGTCCACAACACCAAAATTTCATTGGGTGAATGGATCTCTTGTACCTATGGCTTGAATGATTGGATGGTCATGGATCTTGTAAGGGACTACATAATCTTACTAAGAGAAAGAGAGGGGATGTTCATGAAGATGTGTGTAAGCAAATCCATGCTAGGGAGACATCTTCTTCTTTATAAAAGAGGAAAGTGTATTGGTATAAGGCAACTATATTTTCCCAAGGGGGAGAGGACATTATGGTGGCTGTCTTCATATATTCCATAGCCACAACTTCAAGACATGGATTGTAATAGGGTGGAAAAAGAACAATACAATTGTTTAAGGCTTTTCAAGGATGTGGGCATGACTCTAAAGTTCAAAGGATTTCAAAGGATGTGGGCATGGCCATGAAGTTCACATTCGACTCCAAATGGGAAAGGCTGTCTTGGTTCATGCCACTTCATATTATTGTTTCTTGTTTTCAAAATAACCAAATGCATAGAACAAAGACTATGTGGTCATGCAAGCATATAGATGAAACTACTCTTGATGGTTTACTTGGGGATGTTTTGGGAAGTAGGGAGGGTGAACAAAATGGTGTTGTGTTTCAATGTCATGAATTATAAGGACAATGTGGTTATTAGGTACCACATATCATGACATATATTGTATGTTTCCTTTCAATACAAGAGGTGGAAATAAACAAGTTCCTATTGGCTTCTTCTTTCCTTGAGCAATGATAAAAACAATATGAAATGTTGACCTTTTGAGCTTGATGGGGGAGATGTCAAGAATGTGACTGTCACATCACAGTGGAGTCTAAGGGATGTTCAAGAACAGTTGCTGCTAATGGAGGATGGTATGTCAATCTCTTTCAATTTCACCTCGAATTTCCAAAGGGTTCCCAAGTGGGGCAAAAAATCCATACCCAATGTCAATTTTATCCCGCATACAAAATTGAAGATAGTAAACAATGTGTTTGACTGGTGCCGACATTAAATTAATAATCAAGGTTGAAATGCTATTAAAAAATTCGATGTATTGACTACGAGGTCTTTATTGTGTGGTTTCATGTCCTAATTGTTTAAAACTATTAAGGTAAGCATTTTCTCAAAATTTATTATTTTTAGGGTTTTTTCAACTATATAAGTTGTAAGGGGCATTTTTAATTCACTTTCACTCTTCTGCAACCAGAATTTCCCTAATCGCGCCAGTCCCTGAAAATGTTTCAGTTGCTCAAAACCATCTTTCAACCATTGCAGAAAGAAATTATAAATTTCCTTTTTCTTCCATAGTTCCATCTTTGCTTATGACAAAATGGCATTAAATAAGCCGATAATTGTCTGAAAATAGGGGTTCAATTATGTACTCATTGGAATCAAAATATTTCACTTGGCAAGAGTCAATGTATATAGCTTAGTCAAAACTTGTTTACCATGGATTCACCCCAAAATATGGGAAAGTGAAGGAATACTTTCACGGATCAAGGAGCGAATATGGGGAAGTGAAGGAATAATTTCACGGATCAAGGAGTGAGTTAAGAGGTAGTGGTGAAAATCAAGGACCGGCTAAACTGTAATCATGATGATTAACATTCAATTTGGAATGGGAGTAAGAAGAGCAGCTCATGTAATCTCAATAGTTTGCTCATATAGTTGGTATCCACTCTCTACCAAATTCTCTCTAACCTTGTTTGTTTCCACTCAACCTCCATCACAATCCTAAGCATTCATCAAACCCATGATTATGCTTGAGCAACCTATTCTGGCTTGACCATTTTCGTTACGTAGTATGTTGTTGATTTCTTGTCTAGATCAATAACTCGTTTGTCATGATCTCAATCACCAAATTGATGAAATTAATTCCTTGGTCTGATGTGATTTTAAAGGAGAACTTTGTTGTGCTTCAAGCTATGCTGTCCCATAAGGCTTTTGGTCAGTTGGCCCATTTGGTCACATAATTGATCGCCACTATGATGCATTGGTTTCTTCTTGGATGGTCTAGATCAACATAAACACACTTACCTAGCAAACAAGATATAAACAACTGAACCTATGAAGAAGAAGGTTGTAGTAGCCCAAACTCTTGGGCAATTTACATGCTTGTAAGAAACCCCACTTGTAGCCTTAGCATCCACCAAAACATTAGAGTAAGGCACAAAATAGTGCAATAGAAGAAGAAATGGTAGCTCACGGAAATCCAAAAACTACTTAAATTCCCATGTCTTGGTGATTCTAGCATTGTCTAATAGATCTACTTTGGCCAAAAAAAGCACGCCATGACCAAATCTAGCCATTAGTTGGGTAGTCATTAGTGCTACTTCTCTAGATTGTACAAACTTTTTCAATTTTATGGGAATTTAAGTATTTTCACTCCAAGGTTCGATGCTAGTCAAATCAACTATTATTTTCCCACTTTTTCCTCTCACGGTCAATGCTAGCAACGACCAAGTGATCCAATTAGCCCAACTTTTGACACTTTCTACTCATTGAATTGATGCCATCATTAACCAATTGACAAAATTGTCATGAGCATTGGCTATCAGTGCTAATTTTTGCTCAAATCATCCCTTCCATTGATGCTAGCATCATCAACATGTATGATTTGTTTATAACCCCAAGGTGGTTTCCATTTGCAATGTACATAATTCTAAGACCCAAGGTGGTTTCCCTTGGGAAAAACCTAACACTCACTAGCTATGGTACAAATGATCATGCACATAAAGGACACAAGCCAAATAAGCTTTTATATAACAATTTTTACCATGTCAAAAACACTTGTGAGGAAATTGAGTTCTCTGCAAAAAGGAAACATCAATGTTAACTTATGAATTTGAAAAGACACATTATCAAGAAAAATAGTAGGTCGCAGATGTGATGGTTGATGACATACCTTGTTGGAATGACTTTCCAAAGGGTTTTAACTTTTGTACTAGAGACTTGTCATATTAAAAAAACCTAATAACTATTACCGACCAATCACAGTAAACTCTAATTCACTCCGAATTGCAAAAGATCATTCTTGTTGATGAGTTTCTTTAAGGGCTAGCAATGTGTCAATCTATGACTCTAAAGAAGATATAATCATTGTGTCAATCCGTGACTCTTGAATGAATACACAGTCATCGTGCCATCATAAGATGAGAATGTAGGAAAGGTAGAAGCTAAAATTTCAAGTAAGAAGAACGTGATGATATCAAGCAATCCAAGACCTAAGGTCACACCAGGCAAGGAAGAGCATCAAAAGAAACAAAAGTTTCTAGTGGAGACCGATGAAGGTAAAATTTTCATGCAAAGACAATTCTTTCATTCATAATGTTACATTATTCTTGTGTACGGATAGATGGATGGATTTTTCAAGAAACATGATGAATCATTGCCCAATAATGGTGTTCTCCATTTGCTAGATAATGTCTCAAAACAAGAAATTCATGGCATGTACAAGGACTTCATGGCCACCACTCATGAGCTTTATTACTCATATGTGCACTAGAATATAGAGGAATGAATTCAATAACGTGAAGATACCCATGCAAAAAAGGTTTGACGTATGCGCAACTTGCTCAAATTTGATGGCTCATATTGTGTGAGAAGTTTTAAGGAATAAATGTGTTTAATAGGAGGTAATCCATGAACTACCAATGTATGTACATGGAAGAACACTTACACACTTTCTTTGCTGCACTTTTTGCATCTATGACAATCAAAGGTCTATAAACACATAGAAAAAGAAATGAAAAATAGGGAAAAACATAGGCTAAAAAATCTAAGAGCATCATGATAGATATATAACCAACATTATCATTGATAGTATGCACCAAAAGAGGACTTATCTCCCACACTTCAAACATGCTCCAAAAGACTCAAAAGATGAGAATTCAAATAATACCATGTGGTTGGTTGCATGGTCTATCATGTGACCTTGATAGCAAAGGTATTTGTGACAAGTCCAAATCTAAGAAATGTTTCAAACTTGGTAATGAATGGAGTTTTGTAAAACCATTCAAGGCCTTCGCCACATGTTCTATATGTGCAGCTAGAGAGAATAAAAATCAAGTGGTATTGGCTTACCTTTCTATGCTTGTGGAGAAGGAAATTTTTGGAAAGGTAAAGCTTGGATTCATATTGGTTAGTCAGACTCACGGTCATGTCAATAAAATTTTTAGTAGATTCTCTATCAGACTATGATGCAAAAAGGAATGGTATGGTGTTTCTTCAAGCAATTATGAGGTATTATCAAGAAACAAGGGCTCACATTTGTAAAATGTAAATTGAAAAACTAAGAGTATACTATGATGGTGTTGACGTGGTGGTGAGGAGATTGATAGGTCATTGGCAACTCACACATTCAAATATTCCATCAATTGTTTATGAGAGCATTGACTTTAAGGATGACGAGAAGTTTTAAGGACATAATCACCTTAGTTGGTGAAACAATATATTTCCTCTCCTATTCACTCTCTCATGCATAAAGGCTTAATTAAGCTATGTTTATCTGTCTTTCTTTATTTATGCATTAATTAAGCTATGTTTCTTTACAGCTTAATTTATTTTATGCATAGACTATGTTCAAGGGGAGCTTCCCCAAACGTTCAAGGAAAGATTTAAACCCAAAACCTTCTTTTTTCTATGTGTGAGCCCTCCACTAAGCTATAAAGTAATATTATATCCCCATTCTCTTATAATAGTATTATAAATGCTCCCTCATCCCCTTCCCCCTTTGTGATGTCATTTCCTCTTTAATGAGTGGTCACTGCCCCCTCTCCAATCTCATGTCTCTCCTCCTTTAATGCCCTCCCCTTGTATACCTTAATTTGATCATGTCCTTCCCCTCTTCCTTTTCACCCCTCTTCCTTTCTCCACAACTAATTAACAGGACTTTTCCATTTTTCATCTCATAGGGCACCTATTTGCATAGAATTTTGAAATTTAGTCATGATTTTGTAACTTTATTATATGAAAATGATCATGTTATTTGTATATTTTACAAAATTCAAAGCATTGGAAAACCTCAAATTTTGGTGGTCATTGCATTTTCGACAAGATAGTGTGATCACTAAAGAGTCAAACACAAAACCTATAGACACATCACATTGATTTCATAGGAAAACTTCATGCCAATTAATTCAGCAATGTATGATCCTCCCCCCTCCACAAACACACACACACACGCACACGCATAAGCTACATGATGAGCCTTTCCACAATATTCCCAATGGAATTTACTTTGTGCCTTCTTGCTCCATGGCCCTAAGCCTATTCTTAGAAGCATTCCTCAAGTTCACTCTACCTAGTGCATAGATTGTGATGGGGGAATCTTTTGGCCTCCTAAAGAAAAGTGGGGAAACGGTGACAACCATTATATCAAGATGCATATAACATTTTGGGACTGCTAATAGTCTCAAAAAAAAGGGCCGATAAACTCAACAAGGGTCATCTTATTGCATCCTCAACCTTTTATCTTTGTCCAAGGTGTATTAACTACAAGATGATTTATTTTATGTAATTTAGGCGTTATACAAAGTATTCTCCCATTGACATGCATCATAAAGATGTTGCTTTAGTAAATCTTTAAGGACCTCAATTTTCAAGATCTTTCCACCTTAGAAACTGTATTGTTATTTGCAAAAAAAGAATCTAAATAGTTGAAGTCCCATGTGGTGAACATGCCAATATCTTCATTGATACTTAGTGCTCTTTCTTTTCGTTTCTTCTATAACATGGTATTCTCTGCTTCATTCATGGCTACTCTCAATGACACCAACCACACTCCCCATTGCTTCTCTCTAATGAATATTGTAAAATTTCATCTACCATCTGTAAGAAGTAGAACCATCTATCATATACTAGAGGGAGTTGCCTCCAAGATCAACATCTCAAAAGACTTTGACCCCAAGACACTCTATTTGCAATACAAAATTAACAAGGACTTTGCTACCATTTATAAGGTTCTAGAGCCTCTTTAAGTCATCCAAACCTTTATGAGCAAGTGACACTCTTAATAGTTTAGCAAATTAGGTAGCGTTAAATCACCAACCTCCACGACAATTATAGCCCTCCAAAACGTGAATAGGCAAGCAAATAAGAGTGAACTTCCTAAACTCTTACACTATTCAATGTGCATATAGTAAACTTGGAGAACAAAGTAACGTAGCATGACTACATTGCAACATCAATCCATCAAAAGACATCCACTTGTAGACACATGACCTCAACTACCCCTACACTTGCTATCTTCAAACAAGTGGCCATCTAGCTCCTACAATCACATGGAGCTATGGTGGTAATCATCACATGCAATTGTCATTTCCATGGCTTGTTGTCTTGCTTCACCAACTATAACATCACATTAGAGGCTGGGGATGCAACAAAAAATAAACTTCAAATAACTTACGTAGACATCAAATGCAACTGATACAAAACCCATTAACAAATTTACAATGCTTGTCCAATAAGCTTATCAACAACCAAAAGTTACCACGAGGCCACATACATGTACAAAATCCATAATAGTCATATGAGCATTGCCCAATAAGCATGACTTGCCTAGTTTGGTAATTCTTGCAATCTCTAAAGTTTTGTTTGGCACATTGCAGATGTTCCAAGCAAGGATTCTTTGAGTCCGTCGACCCACTCACTCTTAGATGTAAGTTGGAAATCGTTCATGATATAATTTCTTATTTAGAAACGTTCATATTTCTTCTTAGTGTTATGCCCATAACCATGCACATGTAGTTGTCACCCAAAGTCATGATCCTAGAAGAAACAACCCACAAAACTAAAGTCATGCATGCTATGTGGAAAGGATATACTAGTGCTAGCAATTTCGCAAGGGTTAAGAAGGTGAGGCTTATAGGCTATGAAGCAATGCCAACCATAAGAAATGGGGTTCACAACAAGAGAATGGGATTAAAAATGAGGTTTCAAACATGCAACAAGGGGAAGGAGAAAGAAGGGGGGCAAGCGAGCGAGAGAGAGAGAGAGAGAGGTAGGTTGTGAGGGCAAAAAGGCTTGCTACAAGAACTGCAATTGGTCGATAAAATTGAGAGGCGTGAGTGGAGATAGGAGAGATTGAGTAGTGGAGCTAAGGAGTGATAAAGAAGAGACTAGGTATGACAAAGTTCAGTGAGAAAGGAAGGGTGAGTGGATTGAAGTCGAAAGATTTTCGAGGGGAAAGGGGAAATAGTTATGCTAGCACGTGGGCATGCAACATGCAATAGAGCCATAATATGCTAGTAGAGTAAAAAGCTGGTGTGATGCCCATAGATCCATTGCAAGGGAATGCATCAAAAGTGTCATATTTCCAAGGATGCTCCTTTGGAGTTACGTAGTGATCGTATTGTGGAGTTACGTAGTGATCTCAATAGGATGTGGCATTAACCTAAGGCATGACTAGAAAAAAGAGCCCGTCTTCAAAAAGATAGAACATGGGAGTTTGAATGATGCCACCCCAAAAATAATTTAAAAATCTGAAGCTGTTTTTCCCTTTCTGGAGCAACTGAGACATGTAGCTGTTAGCCAAGAGTTCAAACTTTCTCGTGGCAAATATTGATAATACCTGATGTGAGGTAGCTAGCCGTTGTAACAGCCAAACTGCCAAGAGTTCAAAAAATTTCAACGTTGGAAGAGAATCCTCCTGTTCAGTCTCTACATGTTATTCGACATTGGAAGACAAGGCTCCAAAGTCTCTCTCTCTCTCCACACACACACACACACCCCCCTCTACACATTATGCAGTATCAGAGTTACATACTGATCTCCCCACTTCAAATCAGGAAAGACGAAAGAATTGCGACAAACATAAATCACCTTCACAAAGCTTCAAATCAGGAACGAACAGAAATTCTTTGCCAAAACCCTGATGCCGTTCTTTGACAGAATGGTTCATATTGGAATATACAGTTTCTATATCTAAATCAGTTCTAGTAGAACTTTTCTGTCGGGACTTCCCCTGCGTATTACTATCTTGTTCATCGTACATACAAACGGAAGAACCTCCGCATGTTGTCCTCAGTGAGAAAACAGAGATTACAAGAATTCATCGTTGTTTTGTCTCTACAGCTCCGACAAATACCTGTACCTGGGGCAAACCCTTTCATCCTCAATGTCATAGGTCTGAAGACTTACAGGTTGCTCGTTTTCCTGATTGCGATTCTCACGCCCCGAACTCGATGACGCTGCCACATCGGACGATGGGTGATTCTTCCCGCGCCGAGGCTTAGCAGATGCGGTGCTGGTCGATGCCACCTCCTCAAGAGATCGATGATTCCCCGAGTGCCCTTTCGGATCAGAAACTTGGCAACTTTTCATTGCAGCCAGCACCCCTGCGATTAGAAGTTCAGTCTCCGAGACCTCCTCGCCCTTATTATACACGCTCTCGGCCTCATCACCGGAAAGCGGGTGCTGCTGTGAGTCAATGCTGTGACTAGGGCTAAAAAAGGTCCCAAAGGACGATCAGGAGGGGAAGGAAACCGATTGAAGATGGAGGAATCGCAGAAACGCAGGAAAGATGTAGAACGATACCTGGAGAGATTGTCTGAAGCGAGGCAGCAAGGCAGGGAGGGGATGGTTGAGCGATTGACAGGCGAGGAAGCCATGGAATTACGATTCTCCTGAAGGACTGCCATGGAGTGATTCAGCAGATTTGGCAAAGCTGTCGGAAGCTTCTCGTCCCAGCTTGGCCTCCTTCCTTTGCTGATTTGCAATTTCAATTTTTTTTTGGGGGGAAGCTCTCTCATCTCTTCATGCTCTTTACAGTTGACACTCTCATACTTTTGATGAGAGTTAAGCCAATTTGTATTAGTAAAAGGACAAGCAAAAACTTTTTTGGGTACCAAATTCCAATACTAAAACCTTCAACAAAGCGAAAATAGACATTTTCAATTTTCAAAAAATCTGAAATGATTTTACTATCCACTTGGTATTCTCCACATGCGCTCTCTCTCTCTCTCTCTCTCTCAGGTGCTTTCAATTCATCATCTCCGCCCTCTTTTCTCCACTGCACATCTTCCTTTTTGAATCTAGGGCAGGCCTTATGAGTGGTCATGCTGGGTAGGCACATAAATGGCACCATAGAGATGGAGGTGTGCCGCAAGCTACAAAATTTATTGATTAAGGGGGAGAGCGAGCTCTATGTGGGGCATTTCAGACCCAGATGATGCAGAAGATTCCTCCTTGCCAACCTCACCACTTCAGCATCCTATGCTCGCACTCTTGTCCAAATGGCCTCACCTCCTCCGCTTCCAAAAGGCCTTAGATTGAAACTCCTACCAAGAATCCCCCATGGACCTCAGATCTCCATCACCTTTGACACCCTGTCTCTCTCAACCAGCAAGTCTCCCTTCTTTCCCATTCGTTTTCTCCATTGCTTTTAGCATTAACTGTTCGTGTTTGCCATTGATGCGCATGTCCTCTCAATCCCTTTAAGCAGCCCTCTCAAAGTCTAGACGCCCGTCTACTGCGTTCACCCGCGCGACAGTTCTCTAGACTGCTGCGGCTTCTGGTCGTGGACAGTTTTCTGCTAATGAAACGAGTGGTCATGCTGGGGAGGCACATAAATGGCACCATAGAGATGGAGGAGGTTTGTGGCAAGTTGCAAAATTTTTTGACCCACTTCAACATCCTATGCTCGCACTCTTGTCCAAATGGTCTTACCTCCTCCGCTTCCAAAAGGCCTCAGATCGAAACCCCTACCAAGAATCCCCCATCCCATAACAAAAAACCAAGAAAAAACTTCCCCAAACCAACTCCATGCAATCCCCTTATCTAGCAATGCGCCAAAGCAAGCAATGGAAACACCTTCATAGGCACACCAAGAAGGGGAGATAACCATTGGAAGGTCTTTTGTATCCTTTTTGTTTACTTCACACCCTTGGGAACCCCTTGCTAGCATGAGAACCTAGCCATAGATTTATCCTTAACCACCATGAGATGGCATGAGAAACTATGAGACTAGGTGTATCCTTGACATAGCTTGAGGCGTTCCCTCGAGGGGGGGTATGATGGGATATCTCAAGGTGTATGCCCCAAGCACACCTTGGTTTCTATGTGTGTGTGCTAGAGGCACAGTTAGGTGCCCATAAGCACTGTTAGGTGGTGGTAGAAGCCACATAGGATGATTGAGAGAATCTAGGAGCAGATTAAGGAGATGATAGTGGAGCTCAGAGGTCATCAGTGATGTCAGTGATCATGTAAGAGGTGCCTACTTAATGACCTCACCTTTCTTCATTCCAATAAGCAAGAATTCTCAGTATGTGTTCACTCCATGCTTTCCTTTCAGTTCACCAACATCTCCTTCACCAAATGAACAAATAACTCTTGCAACCAATGGCTCCATGCTCTTTTGGTCCATACAATGCTTTCACTTTTGATTTCTTGCATTGTTGCCTTCCAGGAACTCCATTCTTAGGGGCGTTACCTAGGAAAAATGCGACTATCATGTGAGTTCAAGTTAAGCACATTTTTAAATCATGTTTTGAACAAAAATATACTTATAGTGGGGTATCCTTAAAAAATTTTGTTCCTAATATTATACATTTTTGTACAAAAAGGGTGTCTTCTAATCATACAATATAATAGAGAAAGGATTTAAAAGATAGGCTTTTACATATAGTGGACCCCCCGGGTTTCCACCACCAATACCATCTCCACTTTCTCTACCACTGTGACTACTTTCACCACCTCCTTCACTAGGTTTTTTTCTTCCTTGCTTTGGCACCATTGGCTTTTTACCCCTCTACGGTAGAGATTTTCCTCCAATCAAATACCTTGCTTTTGGGAACTTAGGTGGTTTTACCCTACGACACTTGTTGTGGATGAATTTGTGGCCTTGTAGTTTGAGCCAAAAGAGGTCTAAGTAGTCTCTATTCCTCTTGACATCACTTCCATGTCTTCCTAAGCATGGCTCCAAGAGGGTTCTCCTTCTCCCCCTATTGACTTGTTAGTGTTTTTTGTTGGGTTTCATCATCTGTTGAAGAAATATCCTCATTTCTCTAAGTGTCTTCCTCTTGATCTTTTCTCATGGACTTTGTGTTAGTGTTCACGTCACTTTCTTTCTCTACGATGTTTTTAATAGGTGTGTATTCTTCTCCCTCTTTATATCTTTGCTCAACAGTTCTATTCTTGTCTAGATATGATGCTCCTTGATATCAATTCTCTTCTCATTTTTTTGGTCCTCATCATGCAAGGTATTTAGGGTGGCTTAGGTGGAGAGAGAGATAGAGGAGAAGGTTTTATGATTTTTAAGGGATATGAAGAGCTTAGCTTTGGTGGTGGAGATTTAGTGGTTTTGTAACTAAGATTAGCCTTAAATAGCAATATTAACTACATAAATCTTTACTATAGCCATCTTAACTTTTTGATAATTATGGTGGGTACCATATTACTAAAACAAACCTATTATTATGAAGGCTCATGATATTAAAATCGACTGATGATGTTTGAATGTTGGGTTGACAACTAAAAGCACCTAATTCATTAATATGTGATTTTCTTAGAAAACAATAAATATCTTAAGGTTAACTTTTTAAAGGCATAATAAGAAAACTATCAACTTCAAAATTAGATTCAATTTTCCAAACAATGTTGAATTAACAAAAATATGAGACCAACACTGAGACACACCAGTACAGATTTTGTTACTTGGTCCAATGCTTTCCAAAACAACTTCTTTTTGCTATCTATATTTTGTGGTTCTAGACAACGTCTAGATATTTGTATGAAATCCACCCCTTTTTTTAGTTTGATGAATTGATTGAGCTAACTACATTTGTAAATATTTTTTCATTGCATCAAAGGATCTAATTATTACACCAGTCAAACATTTCAAGAAGATTATTACTTCAAGAAAATCCACTTTCATGCCACGTAGCTTTGAAGTATGCACCTCATGATCTATAATGTGACCTCTACACCTTTGGAACTCCAAAAATTATAAGCATTGAAAGTGTTATGTTGTAGGTGAAGCATGTATCGTGAAGAGTATAGGATATAACAATTAATTCAAAAATATCAAAATTTTGTTCTGCACATATATGTAGCCAAAATTTTGTCCAAAGCATCAAAATTTTGTTCAAAACTACACTACTTTAAGCTTCTCCTCAACCCAGTGACACACATAATTGAGAACCTTAGGTATGGTTTAAGGGGCCTCCAATGTTGTGCTAAATTTATACACATCCATTGGGCATCTCCATAGCTTTTTCTTGATTTGTTGAAAACCAAAACGTATTAAAAATCTAGAATTCAAACTAGTTGGACTATCGCATGATAGTCTTAAAACATTGATAGTTGGTGATATTGGTATCTAGATTCACCCTAGAAGAAAACAATTTGAAAAGTGCAATTTGTGCATGTGCAAAGATCTTTTAATAAATTCAACACTATTTACAATTTTGTATTGGTTCCTTTTCCATGTACTTGCTTGCTATATGGCTCATAAGCATGTCAAACATCATTGCATTTTCATAATATATAGCATCAAACCCGATAGCATGCGCTTTGGACTATTTTTCCTTTGAAGCAATTTGGGCCGTATTACACTTGCTTGAAGGCAACCAATACATCCAATTTTTCTGATGTGTATCGCGGGAGGGGGGCAATCACGACCGCTAAAAATTTTGGTGTCCCTATAGAATTTTGAAAATTTTACCTCCCATCCTGTAAATCTTTAAATACTAAAGTGCATCTCCAATCTGTCGCCCTGCAAAGTACATTCTCCTCCAAATGCCCTGCAACCTACACTGTTCAAAGGCAACTTGACGTGACCTTGTTCTTTTGGTTTTGCATTATCTTATTTCCTTCCAGCCCGGTGGTTGGAAAATCATGCAATATTTCACCCTATTGGTTTAGGTCAAACACCAACAATTGTCCTAAAGTAACCTGACCTGTCTACGACA
The DNA here is from genome assembly GCF_047967505.1 of Dipteris shenzhenensis. NCBI lineage: Eukaryota > Viridiplantae > Streptophyta > Polypodiopsida > Gleicheniales > Dipteridaceae > Dipteris > Dipteris shenzhenensis. The sequence continues at coordinate 6,205,310 of NC_141605.1, forward strand.
GGCTAGAGACCCTCTCTGTTCAGTCTCAAAGTTGCGATCATAGATTGCCTTTAATAAAATTTAAGGTTTGCAAAAAATATATACATACATACCAACATGCGCGCACGTACACACACACACACACACACACACAAATATTCAAGAAATTCCAATTGCCTTTCACTAAACCAAACTTCTAAAAACACACACACACAAAACTCTAAATATTAAAAAAATATATATATATCTTATAAACTCTGTGTGTGTGTGTGTGTGTGTGTGTGTGTGTGTGTGTGTGTGTGTGTGTGTGTGTGTGTGTGTGTGTGTTTGCATGTCTCTTTCCTAGTTTGAGTTCTACTACCCCGCATAACTACTACGTCTTACAGCACTCCTTTCAGACCTCTCGAATGGTAATGCATGCAGATGACACGTTGACAATTGGGAACTTGGAATAATCCCATAACTTATAATGAAAGATTGTAGTCCTTGGATATATTAAGGTGTTGCAATCCCTTTTCATTAGTCCTGCCGTCTTTTTGGAATGTGGAAAGGTTGCGGTGTGAATAGGATGTAGGGGCCTAGTACCCCCCATACTCAGCACCTTCCTTATGACACATGGCATTTTGGATTTTTCTACATGGCAGGTTCTTGCAGCTCGTAACTACTTTGTGTTGGCAATGTTCCCATAGTGGGGCATTGTTGCTTCCAAATCTTGGTTGTGGTAACCTTGTTTGATGCCCATTTATCAATGGATCTCCCATCGAGGTGTTGCGTTAGTTGTCAAGGCATTCTGAATGTCTCTCACCTAGGCTTAAGGGTCAACACACTTTGTGTGAACTCATTTCTAGCCTTGCAAGAAAGACTTGGCTTGATTGACCAATGAAATTTAGGAAGCTGGTTGAAGCTGTCATTGATGAAGCCATCCTTGCAAAAAAAGATAAGTAGCTTCCTACGAAATGTCTAAATGCGCTTATTTAACGAGGTTATTATTGCTTCCATTCTAAGTGGTAAGAATCTCCAACTCACTATATTCGGGCTGATTTTGTCAAAAAGGTGGCAAGGTTGAGAGATTGTTCACACTAGATTCAATGTTTGACATTCAATGAAAGAAGCAAGCAACCGTAGGTTGAATAGCAAGAGAAGTTGCCAACAAATTGCAAATTGGGATATAGCCTATGTCTTGGATTCAATAGACAGTATACTCAATTATGATTAGATCCTCTCTCTCTCTCTGTGTGGTAAAGAAGGAAATTTGATCTTTTGCAACACTTAAAAAACAACTCAGGGCCCATCTTGTGGACTAGAAAGAGTCAATCACCTTCTTAATTTTAGGAATTTTCAAGAAGGTCACTATGACAGTCACCCCAAAAGCCTCCAAATACGGCATGGGGCATGTAGTATTTGATCGTACTCTAGGTGCTCCTACACCTTGGAGCATACCTCTCTCTCTCTCTCTCTCTTTCTCTCTCTCTCTCTCTCTCTCTCTCTCTCTCTCTCTCTCTCTCTCTCTCTCTCTCTCCCCCTCCCTCCCTCCCTCCCTCCCTCTCTCTCTCTCTCTCTCTCTCTCTCTCTCTCTCTCTCTCTCTTCCTCCCCCCTTGTTGGAAATAGGTGCCTTTGTGTATGGCCCAAACCCCTCGAATTGGAAACTCAGAATATTCCCATAATCTATAATCATAAATTGTAGTCATTGGATATATTAAGGTGATGCATCCACTTTTCATCAGTCCTACCCTTTTTTTGGACTGTGGAAAGGCTGTGGCATGGCTAGGAAGTGGGGGCCTAGGACCCGTTGCCTTCCTTGAGACTCATGGAAGGTTTTGGTTGGATTTTCCTACACCCCTCTCTCTCTCAAGCTTCACAAGTTTTGGTAGGATTTTCGTACTCTGTGTGTGTGTTATTCTCTGTCTGTCTGTCTCTCTCTCTCTCTCTCTCTCTCTCTCTCTCTCTCTCTCTCTGTGTTAGCCGTTGAAGTGTTAGGCATTTACTTCTGTAGCACCGCCATCTCTTGCGTGTCCAGCACCGTCAGCTTTATTTTTTCCTCTATTGTGTTTCCACATGTCTGTGATTGACCTACTACCATGTGTCACACTGCACTCACTGATGTACGATGACTGTTTGTGCCGCAGCAGTGTTTGCTATACTGTCAGCCACACTGGTAGCCATGTCTTCTCAAGGGCGGAGGTGGGGCTCGGTGTGTCTAAATATATACATAGATAAATATATATATATATATATATATATGTATGTATGTATGTATGTATGTATATTTGTGTGTGTGTGTGTATGTACGTACATATATATCTATGTATGTATGTGTATGTATATAAATAAAAATATATATATCAATATATAATATACCTCCCTCCATCCACATGGCCCTCTCTCTCTCTCTCTCTTTCTCTCTCCTGCACTGGCAGCCTTCTCTTTCTTTGTTCGTTGATGGCCATGTGTTGTGCCACATCATCATCTTTGTGCTCTACCCCATCTATTCAATCTTGCCATGTGTGGTCATAGCTATCACTTTGTTGGCCTATTCTAGTAGCTAGCTGCCAGCGTTTATGGCTCAACCACACCGTCGTTAGCCGCCATTGCCAGTGACCCTCCCTCGCTCACACTGAGCCATGTGATGCTTCTGCAACAATCTGCGCTCGACTCTATTCTCATGATGTCTGCCCAAATGAAATGAGGGAAGACAACTCTACTGCTCTAAAATGGGGGAGAGTTGAACAAATGTTTAGGATTGTAGAAAAAGAGATGGCTACTATCATATAGGAGCATTAACCAACGGAGCTTGTAGAGCACTTGGTTCAATCCATCCAAAAATATGTGCTCTACAATTTCATGGCCAGTTGGTAAGATAAGCTATTCAGGAAGTGCTTTGCCAATTTTCTCCATGACACTATTGTCTCTGTCATAGATTTTGCCAAAAATTAATGATTTCAAGAACAAGATGAGATACAAAGTGCTCATCGGTAGTCAGCAAGCAGATATCAATTCTAGTGCATATCATGTATAGAAATTTGTTTGTTCCTTGTACGAATGATGCCAATCTACTTGCTAACTTAGAGTCTAGGTCAGTGCAATGCACATATCAATTCTACATTTGGATGATAGAGAACACGACACCATATTTGTGTAGCATTCCAACTATGTACACACACACACACACACACACACACATTTGTAAGACTAGAATAGATCCAACTGTTTGGGATTACTAAAACAATATGGTGGATCAGTGGTTGTTGTAAAACAAGCTCAATAGGTATTTACTATTTGGCATTTACATTTAACAAGTGTAGGTGTTGTAAAACAAGTGCGATGGGGATTCCCTATTTGGGATTTACATAAAACAAGCACATTGGTTGTAAAACCAGTGCGGTGGGTTTGGGATTTATACATTTTTCCAAGATAATTAGAATACATTTTCCTTAGAATGCATTTTCTTGTACTGTCTTAGTCGTCCACTACTCCAAGACATCCCATGATGTGTTCATGCATGTTTAAATCCATTTTAAAGATACCCTCACCCTTCTTTTATCTAGGCATAGCTTGCAACTAGAACTCAATAGCTCTTACTAGATGAGAGTACACAAATGTTTGCGGACTCTTATGTAACAGTTTGTAATTGTAGCCTCTCTTGGATGTTTATTTGTACCAGACAACTCCAACTACTACATCCCACTTCTAATAGCTTGTTCCTCCATGATCCTTAAATGCTTCCTCAAACTTGTGCTTGGGCTTGGTACACTACAACACAAAGTATGGGTCATCTTCCTTGTTCTCCCTAGAGTTAGTGATAACTATAAAGTTATCCCCCTCTTCCAGACAATCAGTGACGTCATCAAAAGACTCCCTAAACTGTGGTGAGCCGTCGTTTGTCATGACATATTCACATAGAGGAAAAACTTGAACTATCTCCCATCTCTTCATAGTTGCAATAATCACACAATTTTCATGATCCCCTATGATGCATGCATTGTAGAAACAAGAAAGTTTTCTTGTTTTGAGCACGTGGTTGTTTGAAAAGCTCCATATGCTATGCAAACTATATGTTCCTTTGATGCCCTCATAGTCATGTCTATTTCTCCTTTGCACCTCATTCACTTTCACTTCATGGAATGCTCTGTGCACAACACTATTCTTGATGCTTTATTTATGATATGTTGATTATTCCCTTGTGGATAGGTTGGTTGTGAGCCATGTTACAACATCATGCGCATCATTGAACTTTTCTTAAGGGCATGTTAGTTGGTGTTTGAACATAGGCTACTTAATAGCAGCAGTTAGGGATTTAAGCCTTGAGACAAAGTAGAATCCACGGGCTAATTTAGATTGAGAGGAAGCAACATCTGGCCACACCCAATGTTGTTTTATATTTTCTTGTACATAGGGATCATCATTTTTAGCCATTCCCAATGCAATAAAAAATGCTCTTCTTTAGAAACTTCATGGAAGATATGATGAAAACTACCATACATGGATGATATTGACTCTTCATACCCTTTAAAATGTTTATTGAAGACAAATGATGTCATTGGAATAGTGAAGGACTAAGGACACAATGCCTACATTGTGGATGAAAAGGAGACGTTTAGAGCCAATAAAGAAGATACATTTTGAGAAGATACATCATGAATAGCATTGGGCTAGGCCTATAGGCCCTAATACCCACTTCCCCATAGGTACCCTATACCCCTCCTATATCCATTTGTAGAAAAACTTTATGTATATAATTTTTTTTTGTATGTCAAAATTTCAAAAATACCCCTCATGCACTCACGTGGCCATTGATACATGTTTGAGGTGTTTCCCCTAGGAGTTTATCTTGACCACTTTGGGCCAAGACCATGCATGCAAGATGGCCATGGTTAGCTTTGCCATTCATGCAAGCATGGGAAAAATTTAGCCAACACTAACAATCAACCTGCACAACCATGAGCTACCAGGGAAGGCCAATACTAGTGATGTGGGGGAAGCAGCCCAAGATACTAGCCTAGTAGATCTCAAAGCTTATTTTAGAAAGGTAGTACTCCACAGCTACATGAGTATGTGTCCAAGTCTATGTATTTAGGTGAAAATATCAAATTGGAATGCGCTCACTCTCATATTCTAGTTCTAGGCTTGATCTTGTGAATTGGGCCTATCCATGCACTGTAGCTTTGTCTTCGTAGGATTAGTCTAGGCTAGAAGGAGTTGAGTCTTGATGTCTCTTAGTGAGTGTGGTGCCTCAAGCTAAGGCAATCGAGAGACAAATATGTGCTCTAAGTCTACAGCTATGGATGTTTGTATTTTGAGTGATTTTTATTGATAATACAAGTGTTTTGGATTCCCATTTCAACTTCCACGTGCTTTGTTACACTTACATCACTCCTACCACTTGATTGCATATGATTTGTCCATGTAGCATGAACCCCCACATTAGTTTTCTCTTGATGGCTAACTCTACATCCTAAGCAATGTTTAGGTAATTCTTGCCAAACCAATCCAAGAGTGCAAGAGAGGGCATCTTCTTGTCTAATTTTTAGTGCTCACATTGAGCATTCGGCAAGGGCTTCATAGATCAACTGAGGGGTGGGAGGAAATGACCGTCAAATGTATTGTCTTCAAGCATGCCATATTTCTATAACAAACCCTTGAATAGCATTTTGAACTATTTTTTGGTAGGGGCCCTTATAGCCATGTCTAAAAAGAGAATATTAAATGTAAGTCATCCTCTCTCTCTCTCTCTCTCTCTCTCTCTCTCTCTCTCTCTCTCTCTCTCTCTCTCTCTCCCTTCCTCCCTCCCTCCCTCCCTCCCACTCTCTCTCTCTCTCTCTCTCTCTCTCTCCCTCCCTCCCTTGCTCCCCCCCCCCCCTCTCTCTCTCTCTCTCTCTCTCTCTCTCTCTCTCCCTCTCCCTCCCTCTCTCCCTCCCTCCCTCTCTCTCTCTCTCTCTCTCTCTCTCTCTCTCTCTCTCTCTCTCTCTCTCTCTCTCTCCATTTCTCACAACAACTCAAAGAACCATATAGAGGCTCAAACTTGTCAAACCCAAGTTTGAGCCTCCATGGCCATTTTGGGCATATGCATCGCTAAAGTGGGACTTATGGTGAGAAACTAAGAGGGATGAGAGGAGAAGGGGGTAAGAGATGGTAGGTTGAAGGGTTCAGAGTAGGAGATAAAGGGAGAGAGAAAGGGGTGGGGAGAAAAATCCAAAGCTACCACTGTGATGAGAGGGGGGGGGAGATTGTAGTGAGGGGTGTTAGAGTAAGAAGAGGGGGAGGGAGATGGAACTGAGGGGTGTTAGACTAAGGGGGAGGGGCTCCAAGGGGAAGAGAGGGGGAGAGAATCATGGCAAATTGATGTTGGGGGGAGATGGAGGCAAGGGCATATGGCATGCATGCCACATCTCAAATTTTCTCTCCCTTGAAGGTCGAAGGCAATGTAGATTTGGATTTACTCTTAATTTGAACTATGAAAAACCAAAAAAACAACAAGTTGTGGTTGCCTTTATCTTCACATGCAAGATTTTTTTGATGGGGTTTGGACAGATGTTTAGAATGTGCATTTAGAAATCTAATGGGTCTTTAGATTATATTTGGTTTTTTTCTGATCCCCTCATTTGAAGGAAGGGTATATCAAAAAAGTCATTTCCCCCCCAATGAAATTATTAGAAATACCTATGCTTGTGAACATTCCACATAGCAACCAAATTTTCTCAAATTGCAAACCACAATTGTCACATGAATAGGCTCTAAGAAACATTGTTTATCAACACCATATAATCAAAGAGGTGATTTGCAATTTTCTTATTTGCATGATATTAATCTATGGTGTTGTATAATATAACAATTCAAAGCCAAATCTTGGTACATGATTTATTGAGCATAAGCATTTGCCACTAAGGCAAATCCATGGCATTCCATTTCTCAATGGTAATCTATGAATCTTATGTAGCATTAAGAAAATATAATAAGCTAAAATTTGATTATTTTATATTTACAATTGGTAAATTCATTTTTCAATAAAGAAATACGTTTAAATAAATATCTTAACATTTTTAGTATACCAAAAGTTATCTATTTCTCTTTTAGGCTCATACTTATGTTACTACCTAAAAAGGAACATTGCACAGTGTACATATATTAGTCCTGGTGTTGCACCCTTTTTATTTTTGAAAAAAAAAATGTACTTCATATATTAGAGATAGACACTTGTGTTTGATCATTAGGCAATTTCTTTAGGCTCAACCAAGTGAAGCAAACCATATATATATACAATTGCAAGTACATTATTCCAAATAAATGTGTCGACTTCATTTGCTTAAAGAATATCTTTACACTCATTTTCTTTCCTAGAATAGTAGATTTTTGTAAATAATTTTTAAAATGGTGTGTGAGTAAGTGCCAAAATTCCTAAATCGTCCATATGTAACAAAAAAAATTGCAATATTGTTTGACATGTCCCACTCTTTCTCAAGTAAGCATATATCATCTATTTGCACTATGAGCAGTCAACCATGAGGCCTCACATGAGGCATCATCTCTATGACTACTATTAGTATTTCACACACTATATAGTAGCTAGCAATGCTTGTATGGAGGTCCACAGTTGTTGGTATTTAATGTTACAACTAAAATTTGTACACTCTTATTGTCAATTTTAATACCTTTCATGAAATGTTACCAAGGAAAATGTTTAAATAGGGTATAAAAATTGATAGCAAGAGTGTACAACTTTTAGTAACAAAAGCGATTGGTTGTAACAAACGTCCAATTCCTTAGGAAGGGATACTTAGTCTTCTTGTTTGAAGTAGCTGATATGGTGGCAAGGGCGGCTATTCGCCTTCCTCCAAGAGCATGCATTGCTTCCTTTTAGCCATTGCTTCCTTTCAGCCTTTCACAAGAACTCAAGCTACTTCAAACAATTGAATTGATTCTGGGAAGTGAAAGGGGTCTCTAAAGATATTTAGGTCTCCCAAAAGTCATTTTTTTTTGTGAAAAATCTGTTGTTGAACGTGCACAAGAATTCAAAGCTTCTTCCAAATGTCTGAATTGGTGAAAGTAGTCTCTCGAGACCTCCGGTCTTCCAAGAATCAATTTTGATGGGAAAAAAAAAGCTGTCTTAGAACTTTGCAGAGACTTTTGCTATTGTTCTTTGTTCTTCAATGTTCAAAATTCTTTAGCTGTGGCTCTTTAACATTCTCTACTTGCTTCTCTGCAAGTAATTGAATAGTTCATGGTTTTTATGCATTTCTATGCTGCTGGCTGCATTGCAGCAAGGTTAGGGGGGTGGAATATTGGAGGCAATGATAGGAGTGAGGGAGGAGAGGCTGTGATTGAGGGAGCTAAGGAAAGCTAAGGGCTTAGGTGAGAATGAAGAGAAGAGTGAATTGGAGAGAGTGAGCGACGAAGAGGATCGTGGGTAAGGGAGAGGGGATGAAAAGGACGACAAAGAGGAGTGTGACTATGGGAGAGAAAGGGGAGAGAAAGCATGGGGAGTGAGAGGGAAAGAGAGGAGCACTGGGTGAGAGAGAAAGAGACTGCACTAGTGATGGGGTCTAGTTCATGAGAGAGGGAGAATTTGAGAGCGCAAAGTGAAGGACAATTTTTTTAAGAAAAGAAAATGAGAGCAGGAAATAAAGACAATGAGGGGGGTGGGATCAAGTGGAGGAGCATACTAAATGAATATAGACACAGGGCTTTCATAAAAGATCATTAAGAAGGGGTGCTCTTCTTTTCAATATTTTCAATTCACAAATGTATGGAAAGACTCATGGAAACAAAAACTCCATAAAAGTGAATGGAAAGTAAAGGAATGGTGAAACTAATTGCTCCAAACCCATTGTCATTGCCGTGGAGATTTGCATCCCAACAACCACACCATTTTTGTTGTAAGACTTTGTGCTCCATCATTCAACGCTCGTCAAAGGCCTTCAATGCCCATCAACGGGAGAGGGAGGGAAGAAGAGGGATGAAGCGGTGACATGGGAGGACTAAAATGGAAAGAGGAGAAGAGGATGTAGGAGTGGCAACATGAGTAGAGGGAATGCCTAGATCTTTAGTGATCCTTAATAGGAATGAGAGTGTTTTTAGAGAACAACAGTTGTTGCTGTACAAAAACCTCCCTAACTCATGCTTTCTATATGGACTGGCAAGTCACTCAGTGAAAAATTGTCCCCAGAAGAAGGGCAAAATCAAACCACAAACTCTTCCTACTCCCAAGCCTCCTATGCTACTGATTGAAAAGTGGGGACCCAAGGCTCCCAATTTTAGTGCTAAAGAGACCCCTCTAGGAGAGGGATTTCCCTCCAGTCCCAAAGTTCCTTCGACCAAATTGTTAAGCCCCCTCTAACTCCTCTCACTAAGAACTCTTTTGTAGCTCTAGTTGATGATAGACAAAAGATTAAATTTGAGAGAATCAGGGCAAGATGCAAGATGATGTCTTTGACCCTGACTGGGCAAAGGACCTTGAAGAGGATATCTCCAGAAGTGATGACATGGCTACAAAAAATATGGAAGGTACTGATTCAGAAGAGGAGCTCCCCAAGGTGACCCAAGAGGTCAAGGAAACACCTCTTGAGAACATCACCTTTATGGTTGTGCAGATCAAAAGAAGACAATCCAAAATAAAGCCCTCAATGTGATAGCCCAAATCCCACGGCTAAAAAGGGATCCAAGAAGAATGGTAAGTAAAATAGTCTCTCTCCTCACCTACTATGTCAGGGGCCTAACTGACCCTATAAGAAGTGTGGAGCTTGCTTTCTGGTTGAGAGCCAACTCTTTTTCTCCCATGTTTCTAGCACTTTAGAAGGTAAAAGTGTCTAGCCTCACACTTTAGGACAGACTAGAAAAATAAGACAAAAGAAGAACTTGGCGTGTCACTAACCATGAGGAGGGAAAAGGAGGTACCGCTATAGGAGTAAGTGAATATTCAAGGCAGATGGGTCTCTTTGATGGGATATCTCTTGCAAGGTGTATGCCCCAGGCGCACCTTGGTTTCTATGTGTGTGTGCTAGAGGCACAGTTAGGTGCCCATAAGCACTGTTAGGTGGTGGTAGAAGCCACATAGGATGATTGAGAGAATCTAGGAGCAGATTAAGGAGATGATTGTGGAGCTCAGAGGTCATCAGTGATGTCAGTGATCATGTAAGAGGTGCCTACTTAAGGACCTCACCTTTCTTCATTCTATAAGCAAGAATTCTCAGTTTGTATTCACTCCATGCTTTCCTTTCAATTCACCAACATGGTATCAGAGCCCTTTGATCCTCCTTGAGCCCATTTGTGCCACATCATCTTCTTCTTCTCCACCATCTTCTTCTTCTTCATCTTCACCATTTCTTCCCTTTCTTCCCAAATCTTTCTAGAGCTTGTTCTCCCTCGTTTCTCTACCATTCTCCAAGCCCTTCTTGCTGGAGATACCCCTCGTATGGGCAAACTTCCACTTGCAAGCAATTGAAGAAAGGTCGTCGCTATTGGTCGCCATTCCATGAAAATCATTGAAACTATCTTTTGCGTTTTCTCTGTGTCTGCTCCACCTTTCTCTAATTTATTTTAGGGAAAGCTTCTCCATACTTGGGCTATCTTGTGTTGAAATCTGAGTAGCAATGGTTGCATATTCAAGGAGAACAGACCCAAAAACTAGTCGATTTTGATGACGCTCCAGCCAACAATATCGCATGCCCTTTTGCCCAACCTCTGTGCTGGATCTTCTCTGGTATATGAGCTTTCTTTTGCTTTAAAAAGCCCTGTTTTCAGGAGATACAAGCCCTCCAATTTCAGACCTCTGTTTTGGACAGTTTTGACAAGGTTGTGAGTTTGATGCTACATTAGATGCTACTTTAGCATTTCTAAGGTTTTAAAGTATTGAAAAGCATCAGTACAACTGTGGCTACAACTTTCTTTCAAGTTGCTATACCTCGATTTGCTTGGAATACTTTCATTTAACCACCTCTATGAAGCATGCAAGTGAAAACATCATTTCCATTATGTTTTATAGTATGGAATTTGGTTGCAAGACTTTGCTATTCTAAATGCTTGTATTTTGAAGCTCTTTCTAGCCCTGTAAGAGAGTAGACACTGCCCATTCTGGGTTAGACCCTCTCATGGCTACCATCTTGAATATGGATAAGTTCAATGGTAAAGGCTTTCACACATGGCAGATGAAGGTTAAGTTTGCATTGATGAGGGAAAACCTCTGGGGGCTTGTCAAACCGGCTTCAACTTCTTCTTCAACAGCCTCTAATGCTGGAGAATCCTCAGCTTCGACACACCCGGCAAGAGATCTTGCTAGAGAGGAGAAGGCCTATGGCATCATTGCTCTTGCCTTAGGAGATGACTATATTCATCACATCTCTGACTTAGAGTCTCCTTCGGAAGCTTGGCAGAAGCTTGACATTATTTTTGGTGCTAGCTCTCACATCTCAAAATTGTCACTTAAGATTGCTTTCTTTGAATTGAAGATGGTTAGTGGCACTCCTCTGGTTGCCCATGTCAATTTTATGCAAAGTCTCATGACTAAACTTGCTTCTATCAACTCTCCAATCACTACAGATGATGCAATGGCAGTGTTGCTCAAGAGTATGCCTAAAGATTATGATGATGTTGTTACCACTTTGAAAAATCTTCCTAATCCTAATTTTGAAGGTCTTATTTTTGCTCTTCAAGAAGAAGAAAGGCACATGGAACTCCGGACAGGCAATGACACAACCTATTCCATAAAAATCCAGAAGGGCAAGTTTTCACCTTGCAAACATTGTGGGAAGACTAATCACCTCTCAAAAGATTGCTTCAAGATCAATCCATGCAAACACTGTGGCAAAAACAATCAACATGAAAAGTTTTGTAGAGCCAAAAAGGAAGCAACTACAAAGTCAGAAACTGCCAATCTACTTTCAGTTGATGTACCTCCACAAGATGAGGCATCCTATGAAGATTATGCTTTTTGAATCATCTCCATATATGCTCCAGATCTCCCTTTTTTATGTTGAGTCAAGGTACTCAGCTTGGATAGTCCTCCAAAATGAATGAAATAAACTATTATGTTTTGTAAACACCTCGGGTCACCATATGATGTAGGCCATGTGTATGTGTTTTGCTCCATGGTACCTCCTACAGACATTGTGTGCATGTACATGCAGGGGAGATAACCATTGGAAGGTCTTTTGTATCCCTTTTGTTTACTTCACACCCTTGGGAACCCCTTGCTAGCATGAGAACCTAGCCATAGATTTATCCTTGACCACCATGAGATGGCATGAGACTATGAGACTAGATGTATCCTTGACATAGCCTAAGGCATTCCCTTGAGGGGGGGTATGATGGGATATCTCAAGTGTATGCCCTAGGTACACCTTGGTTTCTAAGTGTGTGTGCTAGAGGCACAGTTAGGTGCCCATAAGCATTGTTAGGTGGTGGTAGAAGCCACATAGGATGATTGAGAGAATCTAGGAGCAAATTGAGGAGATGATTGTGGAGCTCAGAGGTCATCAGTGATGTCAGTGATCATGTAAGAGGTGCCTACTTAAGGACCTCACCTTTCTTCATTCTATAAGCGAGAATTCTCAGTTTGTGTTCACTCCATGCTTTCCTTTCGGTTCACCAACACTCTTTATCTATTCTGTTTAAAGGACAACCTTTTTTGGTTACCTCCATCTATGCCCCTAATAGTTATTATGAAAGAAAGAGCAATTGGGAATCTCTAGATGCTGTAGGGGAAAGTGGCTTCATTCTTGGTGATTTCAACATGGTGGAAATAGTCAAGGAAAGGTGGATGGAAAAAGGGTCAGTAATTAAAGGTTTAGAAAGAGATGCTTGGGAAAACTTGAAAGAGCAGTTGCATTTGGTTGACACAGGCAAAGAGGGCATCTTTACGTGGCGCAAATAGCCATACATGCTACAATAAAAGAGAAAGAAGACTAGACAGAATCTACTTATCTCAAGATTTGTTGAGTGAGGTGTCCAGTATTACTGAATGAACCCATCCCACTATTTTCCTTTCAAACCATAAGCATATCTCCCTACAATGCAATTTTGGGATGCAGAGACCTTCTTCATGGTTTAAAGCGAATCCTAACCTTTTCTACCTTAAAATTGTTCAGGAAAGGATTACAAATATTTCGGATTCCTACTTCTTTAAGCTAAGGCCTACTGAGGTCTCCTGGCTAGAATGCAAGGTAGGCATAATAGGGCTAAAATCTAAGCTTGCAGAATGGATAAAATCAGAGCGAATATCAGTGATTTAGAGAGGGATGCCAGGATAAGGAATTATGCTTGGAGAGCATCAGGAACCCTTTTCTATGGGCATAATATTCAATTAAGGGAGACTTATCTGAAATTTATTGGAGGGATTTTTGGGCATTATCAGCTTCTTTGAACTTGCCAAAATATTTTCTTCCATGGGTGGTCTCAAGAAATTACCTCCCTAAGTTTGTTGCTTTCCTCTTCTCAAAAATAGAATTCCCCATAAATAAGACTATCCTTGACTTAGCAAAGCCTTCATCGTGAAAGTCCTCCACTGAAACATCACCTTTCTAATCGAACCCATAGAGTTGACACAATTTTTGAAAGCACTAGAAACAAAGACAGGCCTCTACCAATTCAACATACCCACTTTTAGACCTAGTGTTATCATCAATGAGGACGTGGGAGTGAGTAATTTGAAAATTTATGTTGACCATATGGTTCTTGAAGCAAAGCTTTGATGTCCTACCTTTATTTCTAAAAATGAGAACCTGAAGTGAGGAATTTGAAAACTTATATTCAGCATATGATTCTTGAAGTAGTGGTTTCATGCCCTACCTTTATTCCTCAAAATTTGTTCTTTGCAATGTCTTTTGCTACTACTTGAAACTATTCATATCAGCTATTTCAAATATTGGTACCATGGTAACCTAAGCTTCAAGAGTATATGCTTTTGTGTTTTGTAAACTACTATATTCAATGAGAGATTTAATGTTGATTGTGGAGTTGATGAGAAGTTTTTCTTGCATTAGAGATGGATAAATCTTTCATAAACACCCCATTCTAGGATTGTCTTACATTAGAAACTATCCACACTTGCTTGACCAACAATCAAGTAGATAGTACAATTAGCATGTATCTGCATCCAACTCCACCCATCCATCCCACCTTGTGCCTCTTGTTCCAAGCTCTTGTCCTTTTCTTCGAATCTAGCACCTATGTACAATAGGCTAATTTTCTTACATATTTTTGAGTTTCATCATTGCACATGCTCTTTCGTAGTTTGTTTAGTCATGGTGTTCTATACCTCACTAATAATTGAACTCATTCAACAAAAATGTGTGTTTGTTGTGCTCGGTAGGAATTCATTCAAACATAATCGCTATCAATAAAAGGAGTATAGGAGCAAAACATTACAAGTAAACTTTCAAGATCTGGACTACATAAAGCAAAAGGTAAAGCTAAGCAAAAATATAGGAGAAAGTAGAGATGGAAACAAATCTAAAATAAAAGATGATGAGGGAGGGACACGCTCTCGCATTTTATAAATAATAGGAGAGGAAGTGTGCCACGTCTCCCCCTTTTCATGTATGGATTTTCTTTTCCTATTTTACAAATTTCTCACTTTTCTCACTTTCTTAAAATTTCAAATTTTCTTATTAAAAGTCAAAACAAATTCCTATTGAATAAATAGAGTTTTATTTTTATAAAGTGTTCAAACTTAAATATATGATTGTACTTAATCAGCCCAGTCTTTCTAATGTTGTTTTGGATGTTGGTGAGCGAGAGGTAGGGAATCCAAAGAAACAACTATGGTAAATGCATAATCGACAGACAATAACGCCATTATTCAATAATCGTACTCCAGCTCATAATATCTCAAAGGTCATATTGATGATTGAACTCACAAGCTCATGCGAATAATCCCTTATACATGTATTTATGAAGCTTGAATTTCCCAAAAAAATCCGATCTTAAGCACTACCCTTGATATTTGCAGGAGGATCCCGCCCGATGGACCTCATGTTGTGTCTAATCTCTGAAACTTTCTACCTCCTTTTTAAAAATGCTAAAATTCAGAATGTATTCCAAATTAGCAATTATGTGCTCTATAACGAAGTAAAACTATAGTACGTCCGATTCAATCAATAAAAGGTGGAACGAGATGCAAGCCTATAAGTAATGCAACAAGATGAGTTTCTCATTATGTGCTTGTAACAAAAAAAAAAGGATATAAAAGATTGGGATTAGAACTCTATTTGAAATCATTGAGGAGAAAAGATCAAGGTTTAAAAAAGTTCAACCAACTCATATTGGAGAGCTACTCTTGATCCAAATGCAAGTAGGACTTCATGCGCTACTAGTTTACAATTACACAAGAGGAAAATCTTAGCCCAAACATGATTAAGGCATATCACCCAAATATGATTAAGGCATATCATTTACAGGAAAACTTCCCAATGCGTGAGACTCTTCTTAGAGATAACGAAAAACCTCTTGAGGTGATCCAAGAATTCGTGGGCGAACATGCGAAGCATACTCATGCAACATCCATGATGATAACCCACTGAAGAAGGAAAGAGATGAAAGAAAGGACATCGCGTACATAGAGTCGTCTAGAAAATTATTTACAAACTCCTTTATGTACAGACGCATTTAGAGCTTCAACAGCAAATCATGTGGATTGTATGTTTGTTTGACAATTGAAAGAACAGGCTTGCGTTCAACCTAGAGAGGATCTTTGCGCTTCCTGTTAACTTTCTTCTCGGGCCCTTTCATGACAGACAACGATCCACCTTCTCCGCGACTGTACAGATCTGCCAATAATCTGGACCGAGGCCTCACTCGTTCATCGAAATCTAATAAATTCAAAGGATCATACCCGGCGTCGTTGGAAATCTTCGATGTGGGCTCGCAGTGGTGTGATTTATCGGGTCGTTCCATTGCGTACAAAGCCATGAAGCTGTCGACATCTTGTGACTGCGAGCACTCACGAAGCCGAAGCTTGAGAAGCTCAGCAAGCTGCTGGACGGCCATCTTTTCTGCTTCTGAGGAGGTGGGGTCGTCCCAGGCAAGAGAAATACTGGAGCAATCCCCTGCGAGGAGGGGGTGCGATGTTTTCCAGGGTGCGGTGAAAGCCTCACTGCGAGGACAAAGAGACAGAAAATTCACACCAAGGGGCGTTATGACAAAGTACGCTAGAATCCAAGGATCAATGGGCTACGAGAGTGTGAAGGAAATTGCTTACCTGGGGTAAGGAAGCGGGGGTGGAGGAGGGGAGGTGAAGAGAGCAAGGCACAAACCGCTGATCATCGTCGTGATGCGCACGCGTAGTTGAAGACGATGAAGATGAATGAAAGAGGCTCCTCTGAAACACGACAAGTAGCCGTGGCTTTAAATACACCGTTCGATCCATTCATCAACGGCCCACATCTCCACATCCCATTCCAATTCCTAGGTGCTCCCACCAAATTCCTCTCCCAAATTTTGATCTTTGTATGCGAGTAAGTCCATTACTTTGTATTTGATCTTGTGGGCGAGACTAATCTTATGACAAATTTACAAAATTTAAAGATTCTTCAAATTGGTGTACTCTTTACTTTTAAAGATTCGTTCAAGTAGATTTTAGTGTCGAGAGAAAAGTTAAACCTTCTTTATGAGATGTACCTCCTTTCCACATGCTAATGAATCAACATACAATGCAACTTCATTTTGGTACTTCCTACTACTAGAATAGAGTGTTGATTATTTATAGATCCCTATCATTTAACTTTGGATCAAAACACCATCAAATCTAATTTGAATGCTGTGTCTAACTTGAGCTTTATTTTCATATTACAAGTAAAAAATAAAGCTTTTTCACCTTTGTGCCATGATAATGTTTTGATACCCCAAAAAAAAGGCTCACCCACAAGGGATGCCAACCACATGGAGCTTCCATGCACACTTAGAGTGGTGCAATGCTGATTGAAATTTTATAAAAGGGTGCCAAATCCTATCAAAGTTTCATTATATTGAAAAATTTACCCAACTCTTGGACTAGCATGGTAAACATTATGATGCTAAGATTTTCACTCTTATCTAATGCTATAGCTAATTTTTATGGTATAGCTAATGCTATACCACCGATGTTTGTATGGGTGGTTATTTTAATTATGTTTACTTGTAAAAATCCAAACCATTTTTGTTATATCGACACTAAGAAATTGCCCCCCCCAAAAAAAGGGTAGATTGGGACCAATATAGCCCCAATCTACCCTAAAATTTTTTGTGTGTGTGAGTGTGGGGCCTCAAAGGAACATTGTCAAAATTTCAGTACAAACTGAAATATGTTACAAGTATGACTACAAAGGCACATTATTGAAACTTCATTACAAATTGAAATATCTTAGAATTTTGGCCTCAAAGGCATATCGTCAAATTTTAATTACAATTTGAAATATATTTCAAGTGAAGAGGATACACAGAGGATATTTATTCAAAGGCCAACCCAGCCTAGCATACCATAATAGCTACATGACAGCTAACCCCAAAAAGGCTCCATCGAGTAGCATGCCATCCTTACTACTTATAGAGTTGGAGCCACCTTCTTGAGAGTCCTTGTTGGAGTCTATCCTCCTTCCTTGAAGGCTCCACCTGAGAGTCATTGTGCAAGTACTCCTCCACCTGAGTATACATCAAAGACAGAAAAGGTACATGTATTAGAGTTTCCATGTTTTGCATAAATTAAAGTTGGAGCTAAAGGTTCAAGGATTTATTACATCAAAGAAAACACCCCTAAAATCTTCACTGCTCAAAATCAAAGTTGCTATGAGAGATTTGACATTCTCGTATACATACTTATATTCTTTAGGGGTGTAGTCTTAGTTATCGACATGGCTCTGTGCACATGAAACTTAAATTAGGAGATAAATATACAAAGTAGAGAAAGATGTACCAAAAAGAAAGGGAAGATACACCTAGAGAGTAAGATATAAAATCATGCTTTGCACCATGGTCCGAAGTGGGATTGCCCAAGGTTTCCAATGTAAGATCTTTTTTGTTGGTCATGATTGTCAAGGGCCTCCTTTATTTCCTTCTTGGCCTTATTCCAATCATTCATATGAATAGTCGAGTAGGCTTGACTAGACATTCTAGCTGCCTTGTGGCCTTTTGAATAACCTCCTTCCTACGTCTCAAGTAATCTACCATGTTATTTATCATCCACCATGAATTAAAGTTGAGATTATCAAGCATCAAAAGCTCCTCATGCAATCTTTTAAGGACATTCTTCTTCTTTTCCTTTGGTTGTGTTTTACCATAACTTCTTTTGAATTTGGTGTAACATAATTGCCACATAATGGGTATTTTGGTGTGGTAGTTCAATTGTGAATATAAAGAGGGACAACTCAAGGAGGAAAAGTTGCACTTAGATTTTTGCAAGGAAATCTTACATGTCATGCAGTTCAAAAAACCATTTTTTGTTGTTCCTTGCCCCTCCCTCGATAGTGCTCAATGACTTTCTCTTAAGAGTTCTCAAGTGCTCGAATTGTGGCCTATCATTCAACCAAGATATACCAGATTTGTTGATGCTTCCTTATCGTGACATCTACCATTTTCTTCTATTTTGTATAAATGTGCTGTACTCGAGGCCACTGTGTGCATAAGGACTATTGTAAGGTAGTTTCAGAAGCCACCAAGACCATGCTATGGTTTGGTATCACAACAGCTAAAACAGCTCCAATTGTGCATGTATGAGTGTCACGTGCTGTGTTACTTGAGATGTATCTGCCCCTTTGCATTACACATATAGAAGGGGTGAGTACTTACTAAATAGTATTTAGAAGTGCTCTGGTAGTACAACAGTGGTTACATAGCAACTAGAACTAGCATTAGAGTTGTTAGACTAAAAACTGCATATCCAATCAATCATAAATAGATTAGCACTAGATGCTGTTAGTGAGCACTGCAACTATAGTGGTAACAGTGCTAATATCTATATACTAGTGTTAAGATAGCAAGGTGCTGGCAAGTCTATCATAGCACTTCTAGATTAGCATATATGCACTACTAGGCCTTGCTAACTAGTACCTTTGCACTTATACAATAGCATTATGTAATCTTTCTCAAACAAAATTGGCTACTACTAAGCTAGCACTACTAAGCAGTAGCATACACATCTAACAAGACTACCTATGCTTGCAGTGCTATGCTAACACAATACTTACAACATCTCTAAGTACTAGAATTTCTAGCACTAGTAGCACATGCTAATACTACTAGCTATGGGTACAAGGCTATGCTAACATGACAATTATAGTTATTCTATAAATAGTAGTATGCTAACTAGTAGTAGCATTATCACTAGTATGATACTACTAAGTACAAGCATTACTAAGCACAAGTATGGCCGTAGCATATATGTGCTAATACTACTAGCTATGGCAGTAGTGCTAGCATTGCTTGCTAAGTGCTAAGTGCTAAGCACGAGCATTTCTAAGTGGTAAGCGCTATCATTTCTAAGTGTTAAATGCTAAGTTCTAAATGATAGCATTGCTAAGTACTAAGTGCTAGCATTGCTTGTGCTATCATTGCTAAGTGCTTACTACATGCTTAGTGCCAGCATTGCTAGTGCTAGCATTACTAAGTGCTTATTGCGTGATTAGTGCTAGCATTGCTAAGTGTTAGATAGTGCTAAGTGCTAAGTGTTAAGCTCTACATGCTAAGATTGCTAAGGCTAGCATTGGCTAAGTGCTGACATTGCTAAGTGCTAGGTGCTAGCACTGTTAAGTGGTAAGTACTAACCTTGCTAAGTGGTAAGTGCTAACCTTGCTAATTGCTATCATTTCTTAGTGCTAATTTCTAAGTGCTAAGTGCTAATATTGCTAAGTGATATCATTACTAAGTGCTAATTACTAAGTGGTAGAATTGCCAAGTGTAAGAACTCCTAGCATAGTAGTGCTAGTTCATAGAGTAGTAGTGGCAAGTACTATTGAACTCCTAGTTTACTACCTATGTGAAAATGTGCTTAGTTGTAGATGAGTGTAGGGGACATGGAGTGGGACCATTAGATACAAGAATGTATTAAAAGGATTCTATAATTGTTGAGGTGGCCACTTATTTTTATAAGATCAATACTTGGAGCTTGATGAGGTTAGAATGGATGGGAACAAAGTGGAGCAAGGGCTAGCAAGGATGAAAAAATTTCTTAAAGATCAGAGAAGATGGAGGCTCTTTACCAACAGCTCTGCAAAATGCAATGACCATCGATAAAGATAAAATGATAGAGCAATTAAAAAGGGAGAACGCAGAAACTAGAGCATTGATGCAAGAGTTACGAGAAAGATTTAAGTCAAGAAAGGATGCAGATCAGGTAGAGAGCAACCACGGTGGAGGAGACAATGAGAATGTGCAATATTGGAAGGATATGTACAAGTCCATGGAATCTGATTGTACTAGGTCTCTCTAATAACTTGCTATGGATTTTGAAAGTTATGACAAGCAGTCCTCCGTCCTATCTGAAACCCAACAAAGAGTGGATCTCTTGGAAAAAGAAGGGAGCTTGAAGCAAAGAAGTCCAAGGTCGAACCTCGGGAAGAAGGGCCAATCTCCCCAATAAGCTCAAAGTAACTTGATGAAGGGAGCTCAAAGCCAAAGTAAAATGTGGAATCAGCCCCTTGAAGGAAAGGAGTGAGGAGGGACCATTTTGCAAGCAATTGCGCATGCCTAAAAGACCTCCAAGCAACAGGATGTAGCTAAAAGACCTCAATGTATGATATGTATCTATTCAATTATTAATAAAACTACTATTTAATTACTACTAGAGTTGTTGAATGTTTGTAGCCATTCCAATATAGGTTTCCTTATACAAACTAAACTATTTTAGGATCTTCTTTATACAAACAAGTTGTTTTAGGATCACAACTAGTATGGTGGTTGTATAGAATAAGTGGTCTCACAATTTAAGATCCCAACCAGCAAGGTGGTAGTATAGGATAAGTGGTCACCGGCATAGTGGTTGGTTGCATATGATATATGGGCACTTGAGGGGTCCCCTTTAGGGTAGAGGGCCATATTGACATGCCATTATCATGTTGATATGGCCCTTGCCCCCAAAGGGGACCCCTCAAGGGCCATATCAACAATTTCATTCATACAAGCTATCTTAGGTTTCCTTCAAAATTAGACACCAACCTAGTGGTTTTACAAGATAGGTGGCATACATTTTATGTGTGTGTGTGTGTGTAAAGATATGGCAAAAATGGATTGGAAGAAAACATAGATTCACTTATAAATATGCATAATATGATAGAAATTCCTATTTATACACAAACATTTAAATGGATATTTGGAGATGGTGAATAACATAATGGGATAGCTTTTGAACCACCCACATATAGAGTAGATTTCTCTATGAAAATTCCCTAATGATACTTCTTACAAATTTTAATTAATAGGGGGTGACATTAAAACCCTCTCTCAACCTATCTTCAAGAAAGGGTCAACAAAACCTCATTGAAGCAAGCCATCCAAGGTAGTTTAGACAACGAAACCCCTTTGAAGTAGGTCTTCCAAGGTAGTTTCATTGGCAAAACTACCTTATACTGCACTTTTAAAAGCAACATAACTTTCTCATCCAATGTCCAAATATAGTCATTCAGCCACTCAAATTGATCGAAAAATTTCATTTTAGTACTTTTATCAAGTTATATTTTGCAAAATCTTTCATATAAATTCTTAATTCGTACATGTATTTTATGATAGTAAATATATAAGCCCAAGTTAATACTTATTTATGGTTATTTTTACTTCTTTAGAAACATATCGATAAATGTCTTGTTATTTATTCTATAAGAACACATCCTTGCATTTGTTTAGTACTTCTTCAAGGCATTTCAAGTGATCCTTCTCTCCTGAATGTATGCACTACCAGAAAAACAACTTGAACTGTTTGTCCCTGCGACGTTACAATGCTCGATGCTAGCCTCGATTAAGGCTTGTGGATGAAGAGTCTAAGGAGATGGATTTTGCAACATCCATCTAATCTACAAATAAGTGAATATGGTGAGGACATTTGGCCAGGAAAGCAGACCTGGCAGTATCTATTGGATTATTGCATCATAAATTATTATCCTAGTACTAGACTAGAAGAGACAACAGCCTAGCATCTAAGGCATGGGAGCATGTCATATTGATATAAATTTGTTTAATAAGTAATTATGTATGTATAATATTATTACATTGAGAGTGATTGTGACGGATGTTTCTTATAGAAATTATTTTTCAACACTCTTTTTAGGTAATAACAGGGGTACAGAGGATGTCTATGGACAAGAAAGTTTACATTATGTGAAATTGAATGAGTGACTATGCTGCGTATTTTTATGTGATAAAGGGATCTAGTTCTAGTGAAAATAAAAATGTAAAAACCATGTTTCCTAAAGAAATACCATTTTTTAAATCTCTTGAAAAACACGCTCAAATAAACCTGCTCATAGGTTTTTGCTCATACAAACAATGCATCCTCCATGTATGGATGGGAGAGGGGCAAAAACATACTTACCTAGTGTAATTGAGGATAGACCTTTGGTCTCCTCATTGTGAGGGGAGGCCATGGTGAGCTTCCAAGCCAATACATCCTTGTGGAGTGTGTTGTTAGACTTGGATTATTTCTCTCTTGCCCTTGTTAATTCAGTGGGGATTATTTCTCTCTTGCCCTTGTCAAGTCAGTGGGGATCTACTTTTTTATCCTTCTTGCCATAACTTTTCTAGTTCTCTTTGGGAGGTGGAGTCTTGAATCTTTTAACCATTGTTTGCTCCTTTTCTTCTTAGATTTGAGTATCCTCTTTGTTTTCTGGCTAGGATTTGCAAGTTTGTGATAACTAGGCATTTATCCAATGCATAATTAAGTTAAAAAATGAAATGAAATCTTTGAATATATCTAAGGAGATATAAAAAGTTGCCGATATGCAAGTTTGTGATAACTGGGCAAGTTTCTAGTGCATAATTAAGTCAAACAATGTGGAATATATCTGAGGAGATATGAAAAGTCACTAGTTAGAAGGTTACCTTTTGGACTCCCACTTGTTTTGTGATAGAGATATGGATTATACATAGTTTTCCATTGTTTGTTTGCAGTTTGTTTGCAATACAATACAAAATGTTTTGATGACCTATACATCCTGAATTCTTTAACTGCAAGTAGTGGATGCATTAGAAAGACTGACCAATGAGAAATTGGAAAAATAATTTTGCAAGGGGCTAAAACTAAAGATCAAAAGTGCCATTGAGGAGATATACCTACTAGCTAGGCCCAGGGGGAATAGACCCACCAGCTTGGCACAACGTTTCAATTCCTTGATAGATTCAGCTAGCAGAATTGAATGTAGAATTGGTCCTGTCAAAGGAAAAAAGAAGAAGAAGGTAGATATGGACTTAAACAATGATTTCAACACTAGTCCAAAAGACAAAGAGTGAATTTGACTTAAATTCCAATGCTAGTAATAATACATCTGACAATGATTCAGACAATGGGAATAAAAAGAAGAAAAGGAAGAGGAAAATGAAAATAACAAAAAAGTTCCAAGAAAGAGGCTAAGAGGAGGAAAAAGGAAAAATATGAGGCAATAAAGGATTCCATGATGTCCAAGGTTGAGAATCTGGTAGAGCAGAAGCTAAAAGTTTGGGTGTAATAAAGAGCCAACCATAGACACAATGTGGATTTATCAGAAGAACCACCCGCCGATCAAAGTGTGCTAGTACAACTCCAATGTATGCATGAATCCATCTCAACAAGTACCACGGACTCCAATGATAGGAGAAAACCAGGTCACTATTGGAGCAAATGCAATAAAGGCTACACAACAACAACACTTAAGAAATTGGAATTAACAATGAAACTAGAACCTACAAATAAATTGGAACTATGTTGAAGTGAATAGTTATTGTATGGGAATGGATGGACATGTGCAAGCCTAGAATATATTGTCCACTGTGGTGAAGGCACCAACTGAAGAGAGTCATGTCAGTTATAAAATTTGGCAACAATTAGCAAGATCAGTTGCAACCAGCACAACCACCGCCGCATGCCAATGTCATCATAATACTGGAGTTGTCCAAAGCATCTGAGAGCAAGACCACTTTGATGGATCTGCATGAGACATGTGATTGTTCCAGGTGCATTGTAGTGGAAAAGGAGTAGGCTGACCTAGAAAAGTTGGGGTGCTTGCAGTTACCCATTCAAAGGATCCGATCTAGGACAAAAAATCTAGCATAATTGAGAAAACTAGATAGCAAAATTGGGTGGAAGGATCAAGAGCAAGTTCAAATGGGCATGCTCAAAGAAATTTAGCACATTTAACTAGAAGAGAAACCTAGCCTAGTTTGGAAATTGGTGATGAAATCAATGAAGCAAAGTGGAAAGTCAGAACATAGAAACCAATCTGACACCAAATATTGGATTTGAAGGAATCTCGAAGGCTAAACTTGTAGGTAAATTATCTAAAAAGGAAAGTGCATCAAATGAATTGTTTTAGGCCTTGAATTTTTATCTAAAAAGAAAAGTGCATCAGATGAATTGTGTTAGGCCTTGAACAAGTCATAGATTCAAATTACATTTAACCAATTGTTGTCCATGGCTTTGAAAATTTAGAAAATTCTAATAAAAAGCTCTTAAAGGAAATGGATTTATAGGGAGAAGAGCAAAGAATTTTTGAAACTAAAGAAGAAAAAGAGGTGGAAGATCCAATAGTTCCTCAAGCAAAAACTGAGGATATAAATTATAGGGTCTAAAGTGCATTGGAATGGCCAGGTGTTACTGGGCACTTTGCTAGACAGAGGAGCATGGGTGAATATTTTTTCCACAATTAATGTATAAAAGGATGCACCTAACGGACTTAGATCTAGCACCATTTCAAGTGAAAATGGTAGATCAAATAAGGTGCAACTATATATACTGTAATAAATATTCTTCCAAAGCATCAGTTTAAGTGCTTTTCTATCTCAACTCTCCACCTATTCAAGGCTATAGACACTAATCATCATCTTGTTCTATTCCAATAGATCCCAAGGCACCAATAATTTTTAAAATGCTATTTTCTATATTTATTTATGTTTTGAGGCCTTGGAGAGTTAGAGAGAGGTTTAAAATTTTATACATACATACATGTATGTATGTATATGTATATATATATATATATATAGAGAGAGAGAGAGAGAGAGAGATGGGGGGGTTAAAGGCCACTATACATTAATCCCAGTTATGTACAATACTCAAACACATATATATATGGATGACAAAGAAGATTAGGGTATTCTGCACCCACCAAAACTTGTGTGGCTCTCCCTTTCACTCACCCTCCTCCATTCGCTTCCGTTGAGAGCACTCTCAACTGGTATCAGAGCACAGGTGTTCTAGCTGAGCCTGGGTGTGAGCTTGGAGCCTGAAGTATGATGCTGCATCTTTGAGGGAGGAAGGGGAAGCTCCATTGTGTGACTTAACCTGCATCCTAGTGTGTAGAGACCTTGCAAAAACCTTTGGGAAGTTTTTTGAGTGGTTTTTTGCAAGCCTGTAGGTGATTTTGGAGGAAAAAGACGTTTTTTGATGATTCCTCTATTCCTTTTGATGATTGAGAGTCCAGAATGACCTGTAGAGGCAATCATTTGCTGCTTTTGGTGTCCATTGCACTTTGGGAGTTCAAAAACCCCTTCATTCTTGAATTTGGGATCATTTCATTGGATTTTTGACTCACTGTCTCTACTTAAACGTTTTTCTGCCAGTGTGTTGGAACTCATGTGAAGCAACCATTCACAAATCTGTTAGTTCCAATGGACTTAGGAGATCCTAAAACTTTTGTGTTGCTCATTATTTGCACTCCGATGGTGTTTACAAACAGGTCTGTTTGCAAAAACGTTTTTTGGTCTGTGTTTTGGACCCAGTGATTGGGACCACGATTTCCAAAACCGTTTGTTCCATTGCGTTCCGGAGGCCCAAAGCCCCTACCTATCAGAATCTTGCACAATTCCCTCATGGAGATTTGGAGAAGTTCCATCTCTTTGAGATGCCAAATCATCCGATTCTCTGTCAAAAATCCATTCAAGGGTTCAAACCTTTGAGTTTTTGATTACAAGTCAATTGCAAGGGTTGACTCCCCATTTTCCATTCATCAGTTGGGATTTTGGAGTTCCAGCAGAAGAGAGATATTTGTAGATTGTCTTTTTGAGTTTGATTATGTAGTGATGACCATGTTTTGAGGCATTCCAGTTTCTATTTTCACTAGCGGTCATTGTCGTGGGGCTATGATTTTTTGGATATACCTTATGTACATCAATTTGGTTGCAGTTTGAGCCCTATGCACTCACTTGTGGTTTACATTAGGTTGCATGGATGCTTTATAAGCCATTTGGATGCATTCCAATCCTTGTCGGATGCACTGATAGGTCTAGATTGCCTTATGGGATGCTTTATTGATGGACGTTTAGCACACAGAGGCTATTTTATGCTAAGGGATAGCTTTGACACATTTTAATTGATGCATTAATAGTGCTATGCTCTCTTAGATGATACATTATTGATGATTACGCCCATAGATGGTGTTTATGCTTGAGGCATTTGGCTCTTTTTAGAATTGGGTTTGCCATTGTTTTGTCATTGTAGGTTGACATTTTATTTTGAGCCAGATTTGGTCATATGGATGCATAGTATATGCACATGAGTCAAATAAATTTTGATGCTTTGAGTGTTGAGTTTTTGGTGATATTACCCTCCATTGTGGTAGACATATTTGGGTGCACCTAGTATTTATTGTGATTCTATCTTATAGGCATTAGCATTTGGAATTTTGCTTTATTTGCATCATGGCATCCTCTTCCATGTCTGAAAAGAAGTTTTTCAACATTAAAAAGTTTGATGGGACAAACTTTTCTTTGTGGAAAGAATAGACAAGGGATGTGCTTATTCAAAAGAAGCAAATCAAACCCTTGGCAGGGATTGAAGCTAAGCCTACAGATATGTCTGAGGATGATTGGAATGAGTTGGATGCATTAGCAAAGTCTACTATTAGACTTCATCTTGTAAAGTCAATTTATTTCATAGTAGTAAATGAGTAGACTATGGAAGATTTGTGGAAGAAATTATGTGCCACTTATGAGAAGAAAACTACCTCTAATAAAGTTTACCTCATGAAGAGGTTTGAGCTGCAGATAAAGGAAGGGGTCTCCATTGCTTCTCACTTGAATGAATTCAATATTATTTTCAGCTAGTAGCTTCAAGCTCAGAATCTGAATTTTGATGTGGAGACCAAGGCAATATTCCTCTTATGTTCATTGCCATCCTCATGCGATACCTTCCATACAGCTGTAAGTAACTTTACACCTAGTGGAGTACTGAAGTTTGATGATGTTGTGGGTAGCTTTTTGGCTAAGGAGATTAGATGGAAGTATATGGATGGCAACAAACAAGATGCATCCCTAAATGTGCAAAGGGGAAGTCCCAAGAAAGAGGGAAGTCTCGTAGCAAATCCAAGGCATGGAACATTAAGTGTTACCCATTGTGGCAAGAAAGGCCACATGAAAAAGGATTGCTACAAGCTGAAAAGAGAACAAAAGGATAAGAAAAATAATGAAAATTGGGGTGCAAATAAGAAGGAAGAGAGCCCCAGGGATGGCAAAGGAAAAGTGAAGATCGAGGAGATCAATGTAGCCACTGATGATAGTGACAATGGCATTCACTTCATGTCTAGTCTACCCGCAAACTTGCTTACCACTTTAGATGATACATATTCCTAGGATTGGATTTTGGACTCTAGTGTTTCATTACATATATTACTCCCCATAAGGAATGGTTCTCCACTTATGACAATGGAAAGACAGGTTGTGTGCATCTTGGAAATAACTATGCATATGACATAGTGGGAGCAGGTGACATAAAGTTTTCTTTTGCAAATGGGTCTGCATTTAATTTGAAAAATGTGAGACATGTGCCTAAGTTGACCAGAGTCTCATTTCAATAGGTCAGCTAGATGATGCTGGTTTTCAAACTACCTTTGTTTTTCAGAGTTGGAAAATTCATAAGGGCTCTATGGTTTTGGCAAGAGGAGCCAAATGTGGGTCATTGTATCCCTTATTTGTATTAGGGGTGTCTGATCATGTTGTTGCAATAACCGAGCAACCAAGTACTTCTTTGTGGCATTACCAGTTGGGGCACATGAGCTAGAATGGAATGAAACTCTTATGCCAGTTGGGTCATGTACCACATTTCAGTTTTTTTTACTTAAATTTTGTGAGAATTGTCTCTATGGAAGCAAACTAAATCAACCCATAAGAGAAGGGGAAAGAAAGAGCTTGAAAGGCTTGATTTAGTGCATTCAGACATATGTGGTCCCATGCCTACACTATCATTAGGCGGGGTTGAATACTATGTGACATTCATTGATGATGCAACTATGAAAGTGTGGGCTTATTCTATAGCTCGGAAGAGTGATGTGTTCCAGGTATTTTAGAAATGGTTGGCTTTGGTTAAAAATTAGTCAAGTAGAATGCTTAAATGCCTACGGATTGAGAATGGTGGAGAGTATCTCTCTTATGACTTTCAGCATTTCTGTGATACAATGGGATCAATATGGAGCTCACATCCCCTCGTACTCCAAAGCAAAATCCAGGTGCAAAATAATGAACTGCATCATTCAAGAAAGGTTGCAATGTATGCTTTCTAATGCAAGTCTTTCTGGTGGTTTTTGGGGGTGAGGCAATGAAGACTATTGCAGTGCATGTGATCAATAGATCACCTAGTAAGAGTTTGGATGGTGGTATTCCTATCACCTCAAGAGGCATGGAGTGGAAAAAATCCCTCTTACTCTTATTTTCATATATCTGGGTGTGAGGCTTATGCACATGTGCCAAAAGAGCTTCGAAAGAAGTTAGATCCTAAGTCTAGGAAATGCATCTTTCTGGGTTATGGTGAAAGTGGAGAGATGGGCTATTGTATCTGGGATATAGAAGCAAAGAACATCATATGAAGCCATGATGTGGTCTTCAATGAGAAGAAGATGCATAAGACATCCATGAGGGATGTGGAAATGAGGAGAATCACTTTCTAGGATGTGAATCCACACACAAATGTTGATAGGCAACAAGTTGTCCATGCACCAAATGTGCAAGAAATGGTGCCACTAGGTACTCCCATAGTAGGTACATAATCAAGGGCAAGTGGATGATGACTAATAGATGAGGGATCATCTATTAGTCAAAATGATGAGCCAAATGTGGCTGATATGCAGGTGGGACAGGAGAAGATCAGTTAGAGTGCTAGACTACCTGAGAGATTTGTTCCAAGGGCAGTCTATATGATGGTTATTGATTGTGGGGAGCCTTCTTGCTATAGGGAGGCTATGGTATGCGAGGATTGGCACAAGTGGGAGTATGCAATTAGAGATGAATTCACTCATGAAAAATAAGACTTGGGACTTGGTTTCTTTGCCACATGGAAAGAAAGCATTGCCATGTAAATAGGTCTACAAGATGAAGGTCACAATGATGTTGTGCCTAAGTACAAGGCCCGTTTGATTGAAGGGTTCAAGCAAGAGAAGGGTGTGGACTTTGATGGATCTTCTCTCCGATTTTGAAGATGACCACACTTAGATGCCTACTTGGACTTGTGGTAGTAGAGGATATGGAGCTTATGCACATGGATGTCAAGACAATTTTCTTGCATGAGGGTCTACATGAGGAAATTTACATGGTATAGCAAGAAGATTTTGAAGAAAATGGCAAAGAGCATTTGGTTTGCAAGCTAAAAAAGAGTCTCTATGGCCTTAAGCAAGTGCCTAGAGAATGGTATCAAAAGTTTGATGTTTTCATTCAATCCCAAGGTTTCAAAAGAAGTGAGATTGATCACTACCTCCACACTAAAAGGGCTAAGGATAATAGCCTAATACTCCTGGCACTTTATGTGGATGATATGCTATTGGCTAGCAAGAACACTTATGAGCTGGATGCATTGAAGGCCAAGTTGAGATGAAGAATTTGGGACCTGCAAGTCATATTCTTGGTATGCACATCACGCGGGACCGGAGTAGGAAACTCCTTTGGCTTTCATAGAAGGAGTATATTACAAAAGTGTTGTAGCATTTCAATATGGAGGAGGGGAAGGCAATAAGTACTCCATTGCCTCCATATGTAAAATTGAGTTAAGCAGATAGTCCCAAATTAGATGAGGAGAGGGCCATGATGGCCAAGGTTCCTTATGCATTAGCAGTTGGGAGTTTTATGTATGCTATGATAGCCGAACATTGCATTTGCAACCGATATATGGCTAATCCAGGAAAGAGGCATCGCGAGGTAGTTAAGTGCATCATGAGGTACATGAAGGGTACCAAGGAGATGTGTATTTGCTTTGGCAGAGGAGAGATGTGTGTACTTGGGTACACAGATTCAGACTATGCAAGGCATGTGGATAGCAGGAGATCCACTTCTGGTTATGTGTTCACCTTTGCACGTGGTGCAGTGTTGTGGATGTCTCATGCACAAAAGTGTGTTGCTTTGCCTACCATAAAGGCCAAGTATGTTGTTGTAGTCAAAGAGGTTTGCAAGGAGGCTATATGGCTTGATTGGCTAACGAGAGGGATTCATACATGTGTACCGACATTGCATAGTGATTCCATGAGTGCTATTCAACTATCATGAAATCTGGTCTTTCATGCAAAGACCAAACACATTGAGGTCATGTACCATTTTATCAAGGAGGCACTTGAGGACAAGTGCATAGATCTTCTTAAGGTTCATACATATGATAACCCTGCAGATATGCTAACAAAGAGTCTACCTAGTTAGCGGTTTGAGTATTATCTCGTGTATTGATGGGCATTGGATAGTATGTCCATTATTGGTTGTTCTCTCTTAAAGACACATTGGCCTTTAAGTGGGAGGTTGTGGGGGTTGAATTCCACTGTACCTTAAGCCCGGTTATGTACAATACTCAAACACATATATATATGGATGACATACAAGATTAGGGTGTTTTGGACCCACCAAACTTGTGTGCCTCTCCCTCTTTCTCACCCTCTTCCATTTGCTTCCATTGAGAGCATGAGATAGAGAGAGAGAGAGAGAGAGAGAGAGAGAGAGAGAGAGAGAGAGAAGGGGGGGTGGGGGGTCTAAGATAATGGACTTCCAAATAAAATTTTACATGTTATTTTCTTCTTCTTTTTTAAGATGCGTTGGAGTTAGAGAGGGGGGGTGTAGAGGGAGAGGG
This sequence comes from Dipteris shenzhenensis, assembly GCF_047967505.1. Classification (NCBI taxonomy): domain Eukaryota; kingdom Viridiplantae; phylum Streptophyta; class Polypodiopsida; order Gleicheniales; family Dipteridaceae; genus Dipteris; species Dipteris shenzhenensis. The sequence continues at coordinate 6,236,455 of NC_141605.1, forward strand.
AGAGGTCTTCCATGTTTTAATGTTTTAAATACTATTTTTAGTTATCATTTGGATTTGTGCAATTATCTTCAATGTATGTGCATTTGGATTTATCTCAAAAGGTGGTACATGAGGGAGCGAGGGGATGTGAGCTAGAGCAATAACTGAGGGGGTTGAGAGCAACTGTGAGCGGAAGGGGGAGTGAATGCGAAGATAGGGCAACCCACAAGGAGAGGGGAGGGGAAGGTAGATCAAGGGGGGTCTAATAGAGTGGCTACATAAGGAAGGGTGGTGAGGGGCAAAAGAATAGCCAAGAGGCAGGGATTTTAAAAGTACATTTTTTCAAAAAAATAAAATATGTACTTTTTGTTTAAAAATTGCGACGGCCTAACACCCTAAATGCCAAAAAATAAGTTTCTTTACACTAAGAGCATACCATGTGGTTTGTCCTCATATCATGTGGTATGTTCATACAAACACTACACAATTATAACCATACCAAGCGGGACCCCGCACAGTCCCACACAAATACCGCATGGGTTTTTTTAGGGTGCCAAGAGACACCACTTGGTGATGCACCCCATACCACATGGTGGTTGTCATATCGACATGTGTGTCATTGTGGATCATCCTATTTTATGTGATCCAATCATGGCCATTGATACACCGTGCAGTTAGGGCAAGTGCCATGCAGTGGAGCTACAAAATCTTATAAAAAGGCCCCGCTCCCACCAACCGCATTGTGCATACTTGTTGCTTTCTCCCATGTTTCCTCTTTGGGGAAGTTCTTCTTTAGTCTTTGGTGTCGGTTAGTTAGTCTAGGTAATGACTCGCCTTAGTCGGTCGGATTCACCTCACCCTAGCTGACTATAGGCTATTTGAGCTAGGGAAATAAAGAGAGAGAGGGAAAGAGAGGGAGGGAAAGAGAGATAGGAAAAGAGAGAGAGAGGGGGGGAGGGGAGGGAGGGAGAGTAAAAGAGAGAGAGAGAGAGAGAGAGAGAGAGAGAGAGAGAGGAAAAGAGAGAGAGGGAGAGTAAAAGAGAGAGACAGAAAGAGAGAGAGGGAGAGTAAAAGAGAGAAAGAAAGAGAGAGAGGGAGGGATGCATGTTTATGTATCAGTCAGGCCAGAAGATGATCCACTTTGGTCGGTCAGATTTGCGTCACCTCAACTGATGTTTGTAATAGTAAAGGTCAAAGATGGGGTGATGGCTTGCATCTGCTAGTCGGCTCCCCCCGCTTTGATCTTCTTATATATCATATCTATCTATGTACATAAGTGTCAATAGAGCCGGGTTTTATCTGGATGATGGCCTGCTTTTGCCAATCGGTTCATCCTGATAAAACCCTTCCCAACCAGATGTGTGATTGGCAAAGATAATCTAGATCATCTTGGTTATGTAATGTTGTTATATGCTTCCTGATCCAGCCCACACCAGCTGATAGATTGACACTCGATAAATTCGCTCTATGATAGTAGATCACGTAGTGACCTGCTTGTTGAGATATGGTGCCATGTGCACATAGATTAAAGGCTAAGGTATGGTATAGGAATGTATTAAAGTAGCCACCCTAGGATGTGGACTACATGATGTGGAGATGTGGATCGAGGACATCCACAAGGAGAGATGTGAATCAGAGGATCCCATGGGTGTTTACTATTCTAAAGGCTCTCTCTATATAAGAAGCCTATCTTTGTATTGTTCAAGTACACATTGCAATAGATTGAGTGTTTGCTACCCTATGTCTCTCTTGTGGTGCTTTGATCCTCCTTGATCCCTCACTTTGTCATCGTATCAGAGCTCCCTTTCCTTTCACTGAGGCATTGCAATCCTTGAGAGTGCGAGAGTGATTGAGAGATTGAGAGTTCTCTTGAGTGATCGTGAGTTCCTTCCATTCACTTCTGTTGAGAGAATTTTCGTCCATTTGATTGAGAGAGTACAGAGAGATTCATCCATTTTCAATTCATTCCGTTCACTCTTCTGAGTGTTAGTGAGACTTTCTTCATGAGGGAGAGAGAAATTGCTTGTGAGTTCATTGAGAGAAAGAGACTAAAATCCATTCAGTTTGAGAGATATCTTTTGAGAGCTTTCCCTAAGATCTTTACCTATCACACAGTAGCATTGACCATCTACCAACGAATGAGGTTATCCGGGGGCTTTTCCACTGACTCTTGCTCAAAGCTTTTGAAGCTAGAGTGCTGCCTCCTATCGTTCAACATTGCTCTGCTTTGAACTTTGTCTGGGTTAAGGACATTGACGCTTTGTCTAAGGCTGCATGCAACAACTCAGCCAATGGGCTCTATAACTACTACAGACTTTGCCTTAGCCTCTCCTATGAGCAGACATCCATGGGCAACCACAAAGCTCACAACTCCATCAACCAAAGGACCCTCAAGCTCCCTACGTTGCAGCCAATGAGCCAAGCTCCAATGACTCGATTAGCTGCAACCTCCCACATCAATAGCATTACTGTTTCTCCGGATGGATCTTTGTCTACCAATGGGGGGAAGGACGGTGTAGCAACGTTGTGGGATTTTGCTGAGGGAAAACACTTGTAACTTGCTTAATTCCAGGGATATCATCCATTCCCTATGTTTCAATCCCAATAGGTACTGGTTGTGTGTAGCCACATAGTCGAGCATGAAAATTTGGGACCTTGAGAGTAAGAGTGTTGTTGAAGAGATGCACCCGGAATTCCTTCTCACCAAGAACACTCAGTCTAGTATCTTGATGGTACTGCCAATGGGCCAATAGTTCCATCTGCAGCTTCTTGCGACAGCTCCGCGACCAAGCTGCACCAGCTGACAAGATGCCCGCAAAATGGCCAGCCCTCTAACGACTCACACCTCTTTGCACCGAATGCAACCCATGAGTCTTTAATGCTCCAACCTCCACGACTTGCACTAGCTTCCATCGACACTCACGAGTGCCTTTGCATAACGCTGTTTACACACTGCCAAAGGGTGCCCAGAGTGTGGGCACCCAAAAACATTCATGGGCGGGTTGGAATGGGCACCCCCTGTTACACACCAACTGCCCATTGTGAGATCATTAAAAAATGGGTGCCCATAGATGGGCACCCCTTTTACACACCGCCCAAGTACAAACCCATTTTGTAAAAATGAGGACCCAAATGGGTGTGGAGTTAGGGGATTCAAATTGTGATGGTGATTGGTTGAATCCAACCCTACCCATCGGTGGGCAGCCAAGCTTGGCTGCCCAAGGAGGGCCTTTCTCAAGGCATGGCATGGACTCCATGTAGGATTAAAAGGTCTAAGCTTGGGCACTGTATGTGTAAAGAGGCGCCCACCCAAACCTTAAATGGTGGCTTTCTATTGGTCCAAACGGCCACCCAACGTTGGGCACCCTTTGGTGTGTAAAGGGCCTAAATCTCATGACACTTCAGAGTTTCTCAAAGTTCTCTTGCTAAGGTTACCATTGAGTGACACATGGCAAATAAAACTAGTTAAGTCAATCCACCCTAGTGGTTAAGTTAGTGGGGTTAGGTTCAATGTTTGGACCATAGTTAAGTTTATCTACACTTGAGTTAACTCAGCCTAGTTAGAAAACTGCCACATGGCATAGTAGTCCCTTTGTAAGCACAGTTTGAATTCTGCATGTGAATCCATGTGCCACATCATCATGCCTCTTCTTTCTTTATAAAAACTTCGACAAGCCATAACTCTCAATCCAGAAAGAATTTGCATGCACTCCAAAAAGAAAAATAACCGGTATTTTTAGCTCTATGCACTTGTCAACTCAGATTTTTCATATGCAACTAGACACTTCCAAATTTGAAAGTATCTTCAATTGGTAAGACCTTTACAATGGCAATACGCACCCCAACTATTGAGAAGTTCACTGGGGAAGGATTTCACACCTGGTCTACACAAATGAGGTATCTCTTGATGCATCAAAAGCTTTGGAAGACTCTAAAAGAAGACATGCCAACTGCACAAAATGATGCCTAAAAGGAAAAAGATGAAGCAACACTATCACTCATTGGTTTGCACTTCGAACCAAACATAATTCATCATATAGACTCTAAGGATCATGCCAAGGATGCATGGAATGAGTTGAACACAGTGTTTGGTGTGCAAAAGCCAAAAACCAAGAAATCCATCTTAAGATTGAATTCTATGGTTTGCACATGAGCTTCAATGAATCCATGACACAATTTGTCAACAAAATCAAAAGCATTATGACCCAACTAGAAACCCAACTAGAAGGCATAAATGCAAAAGTAGGGGAAAAGGATGCACTTGCAATTCTCCTTAAATTATTTGCTTCTATGATACCAAGATGTAAGTGCTTATGTGATCAGCACTGCTAGTACAGTTGAACTTTGATGATGTACAAAATGCTATAAAGTAATAAAGTCACTTTCTTTTCTGCTAAAAAAAAAATAGTGAGTCTGCAAAGTTTTGCAATGAGTTAGCCAAGTATTGATGCAAGGAGAGGTTGTTTGCATCGAGTAATATTTAAGTAGCATTGGCAGAAACTACATCTACTTGGAAATGGTGGATGATGAATGGTGGCATGTATGAGCTTCTATGTCTAATTGCAATGAGGGTTCTTTCTAAAACATGCTCAAACTCAGGCTCAAAAAGAAATTGGAGTCATTATAATAAGTACATTCATAGTACTTTACAAAATAGACTTCTAGAGGATTGGGCTAAGAAGCTAGTGTAATCTATGCTAATATAAAATGCTAGGAACATTAGGAGATGAGGAGAAAGTTCCAAAATGGACCTACAATATCCCACCTTATGCTATCCAACTTGAAGCAGTCCCATCGTTACAGATCCCAAAGCCCCAAAGCCCCAAGAAGACAATGGGGAAAGGACTGATGGTGCAACATTTGAGGAGTATAGTGATGAGGAGGATGAATTGGATTAAGATGAAGGAAATAATATTCACCTTCCACATGGGTCTGAAGATGAGGACATTAATGTCATGAACATGATGAGGATAGTGACTCATGAATTGTGGCAATGATGGCAATGATGATGATAGTGGGTTTTAAATGCCTCATTGTATTCTAAATCTATTCTTGTATTTTGATTGCAGGTCGTAGGTTTAGGGTGGGATAAAAAAATGTCACTATATGGTATTGTTTTGTCGCATGCTCTCAATGGGTGGCAGTATGGTATTGTCTCATCGTGCATTGTAAATCTCTTGTGTTTAGGGTTTGGGCTTTGAAGATTTGATTCTTCTGTGTCACCATCGCATAGTCCTCTAGGTGGTAATACCAATTGTAGTGCTCTTGACTAGGATCATTTCCTTAAGTGCACGCCAAATGGAATACCACTCACCATCATATGCAATAGAAGCCTATGTGATGACGTGCAGAAGAAGCATATGCAAAGTGATATTTCTTGCCTTTGGTAACATTCTTTTTGGTTGACTTTAAAGATATGTTTTAATTGTGAGAGAGAGAGAGAGAGAGAGAGAGAGAGAGAGAGAGAGAGAGAGAGCACTTGTTATGAAGGTGCATATAATTATCCATGATTGGGTCAGTTCTTTAATTTTTATGGCATTTTTCATGAAAAATAATTTATTCTTTAGTCTTGAATTTATATTTCAATGGCAAATAGAAAATGCTTTTTCATTTAGGTTTTACCATTTTAATGCGAGATAGAAACCTACATATTGTTTGAGGATTGCTAGTTTGCCAATTTGGATGGAATGCACATTCTTTTGCTCAATAGAATTTAATTGCAAATGGTGAATTATTTTCCATTTAGTTGTGCATTTTGATTTAGAATTGCAACCTACTTTATCCTATAAATTTTATTTACTTTATTCATTCATTATTGCAACCATATAAACTTGAAAGAACATATAATTTGAAACAAAGTTATATCTTTCCATCATAAAGAATGTATACATTGTAAACAGGTGAAAGTCATGGTCCTGGGGCTACAGTTATCATAAGCCCAACACCATGTACGATGCCATTGATAGTTGGGCTTTAGAAAGTGGACAAATAGATCTAGTCTGCAAGTAATCTACTGGGCAATAAATGTGAATTTTATGGCCACAAGGTAGAGCATAATAGCCAATTGAGTTATCAAACAAACACTTGCATATTAGGCATAAATAATTGTCTAGGCTATCGGGGGGAAGTGGTTGCATGGCATATGGTTGAAAAGATGGATGCTGGACAAACAGCTAACCATGCATCCATGCTCACATCTCCAATTAGTGTTGCATGTGCATCATGGGCCTCTTGTCACAGCCGTGTGTTGAGGTCCTCTAGGCTCTTCAACTTGGCATGTAGAGCTATAACCTCTATAGCTCTGGCTCGGTTTGCGGTCTTTTGGTTTCCAAGCATTGGACTTGCTCGAACCATGCTATGTTCTCTTCATGGAGCTATGCAACTTGTTCCTCCAATGGTCCACATGCACCCTCTAATGCCCTGGACAATTGTGACTAGGTGATCATCACTCAGTATGACCATGTGTAAAATTGTCCTTATAAGATGAGAAGTCCAACTGGATACCCTTTATGAAGTGCGTGTATAAGAATTTTGCAAAGTACATTGCCATTCCATTATGGTGTGGTGCCTTCCTATATACCTTGATATATATCTGTTTGGCATTTTGCTGAATCCATTCATCTCGGCAATTTATTATCTTCTATCTCCCATGCTTGTCCAAAGCTTGGGTGGGGGTGCTTCCACCTCCCTCTGTTGTTCTTATATGTCTCCTCACTTGGATACTTGAGGCTTCCTTTTCATCGGCCTCTAAGGGCCAAATTGCCAAAAGCTCTTATTTTGAGACAAGCTTGTTCACTTCTTTCCATTGCATGCCTACAAAACCAATGCCCATGTTAGTGGTTGCTAGTTCATATGTGATAATTATTGACAAAAGACCTAAGAAATGATACATCTAATATTAAAAGCATGCAAAATTTGAAATATTAAACATACAGACCTCTAGGCTAAGCGTACACAGATTTACATGCAATAGTGTCTAGCACATGTTCGGGCATTGCACTAGCAACCTTGCATAGTTGGCTAGCTTGAACTGCAAGCGTTGATGCTCGATGTGTCAAGCCTCCTCTTTAGTAACCTCTTGTGTCAATGGATGCTTGCCTGCTCTTCTAGATTATGGAACCTTCTAGTTCCATGGGTAGAGGAGGAGTATCCTCCCCTTGTGACATTCTCACAGGAAAGTATTGCTTGTTGCAGAGAGTGAAGTGCGGATGAATGCTTTGCATTGCAAGGCTCATCGATTCATGGTGCTTGCTCATTCCATTCAAAACATGCATTAACAGATGATTAAACTCTCTCTCATTGGAGCACACCTCACATGCTACGCTTTTGATCAAATCTGTTGTGATGGAACTTTGCACAAGTTTTGTAATTGCAACGATGATGCACTTTGTATGAATGGATTAGTGACAATCAACTGAAAGTTAGTAGTTTTTGAACAATGCATTCCACACATGTGAACAGTCATAGTCACCATTCTGATAAATTATCACCTTATTTCTAATCCCAAGATATCCAACCCCCACTTTCGACTCATCAGATCGGTTCCAAAGTCCAACAAAGGGTTTAAGTCAAAATCCATTGACTAGCTTAGGTAAAGTGTATCCGTACATTCTGGGAGTAGTCAGAATGTTTCCTTAATCAAATCCTCAATTATTTTAAATGGATCATCATATCTCAACTTCAAATTACCTAGAAATCTCCCCAACTTGTAGTTGAACATCAGCACCCAATCCCCTTTGTTAAACATATTAAAGTTGATGTTTCTATTTACCCAAGCGTGTCTATGCTCCTAGATGATCTGAGTTGTGTACTGCCTTGACCGACACTAGCTTGATCGGACATCTAAAATGAGTTATGATATTTTGACAAAGGAACTTTTCCATGCTTTCTATAGAATTATCCCAAAGTGCTTGTACTTCTACCCATTTAGTGCAATAGTCCATGACTACCAAAATATATTTATTTCTAGTGTTCCTAGCAGCTGGCTTGAATGGATCGACAAAATCTAGTCTCCCATTTTTGAAATGGCTCTAGTAGAAGCATTGGATTCAAGGGGATCTGATCGGAATCTTTGGGTTGTCCATCCCTTTGGCAATACTAGCATTTTGCTGCAAGCTCACATGCATCTTTGATTGCTATTGTGGCCACTACAATCCCCACTTGGAAAATCTTTTGTGTCGTTATTTCACTGAAAAAATTGCCCCTTGATGCTCCTTGTTGGGCTTTCTACAACACAGCTTGTTGCTCATGTTTGGCAGGAACACAACATCAAACAATTTAATCAATGCCATGCCTATGAAGTACTCTTGTAATTATCATGATGGCTTACTTTTAGTGCCAATCAGTGCCTCTGATCCTTCATTAATGTTTTCGGGCACACAGCATCCATTAAGAGCTACAACATATGGTCCTACTAATCTATCACTTGGATAGCCTCTACTTTGAATAGTGAAGCATTGGGTAAATCTTCAAGAACTCCTCCCATCAGGATTTCACCTGATTCCAATCTACTTAGGTAGTCTGCCATGAGATGTTGCTTGCTTGAGGTATGCACTTCTCTGTATTAAAACTCTTGCAACAACAATATCCAATGAGCCAACCTTCCTGACAACTGTGGCTTATATCATCAGATAGAGTAGAGCTTGATGGTCCACATGGGATCCTACTTGATTGACCAAAAGGTAGAGTTGGAATTTTTGCAATACATAGACCATGCCCAAACCTTCTCTTTCTCTGACTATGTAATTTCAACCTACTAGTGATAGTGTTCGACTTGCTATTTAATACATCGGTTGAAACCAACTTGACCTATACTTCTACATTAGGATTGTCCCAACCGCAATTTTGAATGTGTCCACAAACATGTGAAATTCCAAACCCCATTACAATGGAATCGAAATTTCTCCAACTACCAACATTTTCTTTAACAACTAAAATGCCTTCTCTTGGTCCTCCTTCTAAATAAAATACTCAATATCTTTGTTAATTTTGTCAATGGCTTGACAAACATAAGAAAGATACCTCAAATTTTTTTTGTGTGCAATTTGATCTGTCTGATAAATAGCATGACTTCCTTTGCATTGCGTGGCACATTTGCTTCCTGAATGGCAGCAACATTTCTTCGATCTATTACCATCCCCTCCGCTGTGGAGATTATGTGCCCTAACAATGCACCTCTTTAGATTGCAAAAGCACGTTTTTTACTACTCAAACTAAGTCAAGATTCTTGGCATTTAGTGAAACACAATCACAAATGCTTGATGTGCTCCTCTTTCTTCCCGAATATACTGAAGTCATCTAAAAACACCCTCATGAAAGAAGTTAGATACAGTATAAAGACTCTGTATATCCATCCCTGAAATGTTAGGGGTGCATTTTTCAACCCAAAATTCATCACATCACTTGTAAACACCCCCCATTCCATTAAAAAGTCCATTTTATCTTTGCCCTCCTTAGCCATTTGGATTTGATTATATCCATCGAATCCATCCAAAAAATTGTACACTTCATTTTTGGCAATTCCATCCAGCATGGTGTCACAAAATGGAAGGGGAAATAGATTGGTGATTATGGCTATATTCAGCTTTCTGTGATCCACACAAACCCTCAATTTACCATCTTCTTTCAAACAATTTGGAGAAAGCAATGTGACCTTGTCCACCAAGTAAATTGTTGGGAAGTGGGAGAGAAGATGGACATCATGGAGAAGAGTTGGGAACCAAAGGGAAAAATGTTCCATTGAGTTGAGAGGAAGTCCTATCTTTTATAGAACTGGAGAGAGGGTGGCCTAGATCATAGGCACCTCTCCTACATCAAAGGAAATCATCCCTACATCATAGGGACTCCTAAATCAAAGGCACCTCCCCATGTGGGGGTCTTGGCATTTACGCCATCACTTATGTCATAGTCTAGACACACCATAGCACTTAGTGTGCCACCCACCCACACACATGATCATAGGAAAAGCCCTTGATCACACAATTCCCAACATACCCCCCCTCAAGGGTTTGCCTCTTGCTACGTCAAGGATTCATCTAGGCACATAGTTTCACAAGCCATCTCATGGTGGTCAAGGATAAATCTATGGCTAGGATCTCATGCTAGGTGCCCAAGGGTTAAGGTTTACAAAAATGCGATAGACCCCCCAAATGGTTATCTCCCTTGCATGTACAAGTATTAATCTTAGGCCTTTGTATGGACCTAGTTTCTCCTCTTTGCAAGAGGTACCATGGAGGCAAACACATGTCACATGGCCTATATCATATGGTGACCAGAGGTGATTTACAAAAGACAAAACAAAAAACACATAACATTCTTTTTGGAGTAATACTCTAGGCAGAGAACCTCAAATTAACCAAGTGATGATACATTTAAGCTCAAAAGATAAAGTCTTTATTTTCTTCTACCACAAAGTTTGTGACTTCATTTATTGATGGAGTTCTCTCTTCAACCAGATTTGTCATGCTCTTCTTCTTCTCATTGCAAACTTCTCTGAATGATTGTTCTTGCCATAATAAGTGCAAGGATTGATCTTGTAGCAATCTTTTTCAAGATGATTGGTCTTTCCACAATGCTTTCATGCCTTGTAGTTACTCTTTGATGTAAACATCACTGCAAGTGCTTGTGTATGCTCTTCACCCTTTGTTGAAGTCTTCTTTCTCTCTTCCCCTTATAAAGTAGTGATGATGCCCTCTAGTGGGGTTGGGCAAGATTCTTCAAGGTAGTCACAACATAATCATATTCTTGAGGCATACTCTTCAAGAGCATAGCCATAGCATCATCTTCAGTAACTGGAGAGTTGAGGCCAATTGTCTCATAAGACTCCTCAAAGTATTAACATGAGCTGCAACAGTGTCTCCATCCATCTTAAGGTCAAAGAACTTAATTTTCAAATTCGACTTAGAAGTATGAGAGCTAGCACCAAATAACACGTCCAACTTATGCCAGGCCTCAAAAGGGGATTCCAAATCAGAAATATGATGCACAAAATCATCTCCCAATCCTAAAGTAATGAGTCCATAAGCCTTCTCTAGCCTTTTCGCATCTGTAGTAGCTAGCAAGTGTAGTTGAAGAAGAGTCACTTGCCTTCCCTTTACCTTTTGTTGTGGTGGATACTCCTTCTTGAGATGATTGATTCCCTAGCTTGACCGAGTCCCACAAATTCTCTTTCATAAGCACAAATTCGATTTTCATTTACTAAGTGTGAAAACCTTGGCCATTGAACTTATCTATCATAAAGGTGGCCATTGAGAGGGTCTTACCTTTAAAATCAGGCAATGTCTACTCTCTTACAAATAATCAATATTTTTGAACAAAGAAGTCTCCCTCACCATACCAATGCAAGTTATTTGCTATGTATTCAAAAAATCCCAAATTCTTGGCATATAAATATCTAGTAGGCTTTTCCCAAAGTCTCTTGGAAGGAGTTTTCTTTACCTTGATCTTTTCCCTTCTTGCTGACTTGGACTTCTTTACATAGTTCTCATTAGAAGAACCACAAGAGATAGTCATGATTACAACTCAAGTACTCATGAAAAGTCATAGTGCATGTGCGTCATCTTCAAATCACAAAAAAGATAGTCACAATGGAAAAAATACTAAAAAAGAGTATTTGAGCCAAACTACTAGCATCAACTGAGAAATAAGTGACTAACTCTGGAAGTGTATTATTACTTTAGCATCCTCAAAACAGATAATCACTTGCTTCACCCATCAAACATCCAAAAAACTGTCAAAATGCCTTGTAGAGCACTAGATCAACTTGGAGGGCAGAATTCACACAATTGGAGAAGATATTGAAAGGGATTTCTATGCAAAAGTAAAGTCCAGCATAGAGCTTAGGCAGAATTATGTGCTATTCTGTCTAGGTGAACTGCACCTTCTTCAACTGGTCTTTGTGTGAATTCTCCTCGCTCTAGCAAGCATTGGTCCTCAAACTTGGACACAAGGTATCTTGTAGTGTCGCCCACCCATGACTCATAGGAATTAGAATATAGTTAAGGCTATGGGCAAAATTATGCAAAAGATCAATGGACTATTTTCTTGTCGACACGAGTGATCCTTACCATTGACTCATTCTATCAGATCAACTGTTGTGAAAAGAGTTGTTGGTGAGGTGGTACATGCAAATTCTCACTTCATGTTGATGCTACTACAAATGTCATTCGTGGTGGAGAGCCTTTTGATGGCAATATCACCATGCTTCTAGAGGCTATGATTGCATCCTATGTTCCATGGGCTTCTTCGAGATGGTCCATTGCCTAAGAATCATGCAACTGTAAGTTAATTGTCATTGGTTTGTACCTCTATTGACCTTTTCAAAGTTTTTTGATTTGCATTTTTAAGTTTATTCCTTTCTTTTTCCAGTTGTATTTTGTTGCTAAAAGAAGAAATGTATTGTCATGATTGTTGGAGGAATATCATGAGCAAGGTATTGTTATGTACACAATCAGGAATGTGTCATACATGTGAGCTAAGAATGGCTTAGGGTTGTTTGTTTTACTTGCGATTTGATCTAGTGTATTCTCCAAATTCCATGCTTGACTGGACGAATCCTTCTATCTGATGGAAGTGATGTCTATTGAAATTAGAGGCAACCATGTGGATGCATTATTGCATCTAGACACTAGCTTCTTGGATCACTACAACACAAGCGTAGTTCAAACTCGGTCTATGCTACTTGATATCAAGCCAAGTGGTGCTTTCACAATTAACAGTGCAGGCTCTGTTATATCATATGAGCTACATCCTTGATTTGCTATTGGCATTCAATGGAGTGATTTGCTTGAACTCCATTGTTAAATAAATGTTTTCTCAATAAGCTATGTACAAATAGAGTGCTTCAACTCTATTGCATATAATAAAGACATGTCTTTGGTTCAATTATTTTGAGTATCATTCTTTTGCTTTTTGTTAAGTCAATGTTATTGTTGAATTTTTACAACAAATTAGAAAGGGACTACTCTCACAAATGTTTAAGTGAATATGACTGCGAAAATTCTTGAGTTCAATACATTGTGGCCATTAAATCGCAATATAATGAATTGCATTAAATATTTGTTTCCTAATTTTTCATTTGATGAACTCTTTGAAATGTTGTCATCAATGATATCAATCACACATCTCCTTGGTATAGATTGGGAGTGAATAATCATGACTTTGATCCTTTGCCTCGAATCGCCGTAAAGGAATTACTTTGTTCTGCTCCAAATTCAAAGTCATTATTATTTCATTGCTTAAAATTATTTGCAAGTTTGCTTTAGATATCATTCAAAGTTCAAACATATTAAAACCAGATACTATGTACTATGTTGCATATTAAACAAATGAGGTCTAAAAAATGTTGTTATATATTGGTTCATGAAAATGAAACACATCATGTCATTCTACCCCTTTTATGACTTGATGTAAAGAGGAACTACATTACATGGACACATGAGCACGATCAAGAATTACATTGTCTAATTACTAAATATCATTCACTTTCTACTAAGAGTATTGCTCAATTATATGATGAAGTTTTTCCTCACAAAACATACAATCTCAATGCAATTCAAAAGAAAATCTACAGAATGCAAATGGCTATTTGTAAGTCTTCATACAATAATAGTGATGCTATTGTTAATGTGCTTCCAATACAAAGCCAAACAAGGAGAGCTAAAAGGAAGAAGAATACTTCACAATTTCAAGAGGAATACTATCGTACAATTAAAGACACTCCATAATTTCCCTATGCTTGTTGTAAATCGCTAATGTTTAATCGTAATTTAACTAAATTGAGTAAAGAATATGCTTATGTTGTGAACAAATCAAACCAACTACGATAATCTACTATTGTAGAGGGCAAAAAAATGTGTTCGTTGTGCTTAAGGCAATTGAAGCAGCAAAAACTCCCTACTTTCTCCCAATCAAATATGAAAATGTCCACAAAGAAAGATTACACGTCCACCCTAAATGACATTGAAGCTACACTTATTGCAATTAGAATTCCATTTGCTCAAATTAGAGAATTGTCATATGATGGACGATATGGATTGAGAGGAAGTGTTATTAATGTTTTTGTTAATGTACAGAGAGCGCAAAGAGTTCTTCCTCAATTCCTCACAAATGAATCAATAGTCATGGTTGCAATACGAAGGAAAATAGAATATATGCATAATTACATGAGTGGTATTGTTAGACCAACATTAACAATACGTTCTTTGAAAGAACTATTAGAGACACCACTTTATAAGGAAAGCAGTGTCAAATTAAATGCTTTGTGGCATGACCACATTCTCAACTTGCAAGAGATTCAAATGAGAGAAAAAAAGTGAGAACATTGTGTGAGAGAGGAGAGCATACACAAAGGGATAAGGAGACACCAAAAGTGGTGGAGCAAAAGCTACTCCAGCTTATTCCTCTATCATATATATATGAGTATACATGGGCACTGTACAAGTGGGTGGGCACACTGCCCTTTACCCCAACAACCTCCCACTTAAAGGCAGTGTGCCTTTAAGGGAGTATAGTACACATATAATACAATCAGCCATAGGCTGAAAAACAAGATGACCAGACCGTCATCCTATGCCCATCGGCACTTTACAATGTGCAAAGTGCATAGAGGATAAGCTGCTAGCAGACATCAGGTTTGCAGGATAGAAAATGACAAGCTGTAGATGCCTGTCAACCAAGATCTCATGCCAGATCTCATTGGGAGAGTGAACTCTCACCATCACGTGCTCCTGTGCTAAGTCCATAGCACTCGAACTATCACTGTGCAGAGAAAATGCCTCTGTACCACCTGTGACCATAGGCACATAACCTACAATAGACCGTCTACCCAACTTGCATCACCTGCATGCTGCTCCTGGAAGCATAAGGACCTGATGTCCACAACCGCTTCCCTACTGCCAAAATCTACCATAATCATGCTACCAACTCCCACTGCAACGGAAGCAAGAACTGGAAGTGTAGCCCCAATGGCAAACATGTGAGAACCAAGTCTCAACACAGTCATGGATGCATGAAGTACTATGGCTGCCATATCAACCATAACTTGCTGCTCAACTGATCTGTGATCGTCAAACCTACTGTGTTTCAAGTATGGAGCCAATACAGGCAATGGAGTACTCAGCTTCCCCCTCTCCATACTGAAACAACCAAGGATCTGACAAACATCATCAAGACCATGCAGCTCCCACTGCAAAGCATCCTTGTCCATAAGGAACCATATGGCAAGTAACCTCAGAAGGATAGCGACCTCCTGAATACTGAGACCATAACCTGTCTCACTGCGCATCACATCTTGAGCTCTCATAACGGTATCAAACCTATGAAGCCAAGCTCGAGGTGATTGCTTCTGGCCATGGAGGCACTTACGAAGTAAACATATCAATGATTCCTGCCCATGCGCAATATGACCCGAGTCAATAACTGCAGAAACCACATCTGTCTTGGCATAACCAGCCAATGGATCATACCGGGCATCATTAGCCAAGGTATCCTCCTCACCATGCATAGCCTCATCCTCATCTGCAAGAGGCACTCCGCATCCTGGGAGTAAACTGTAACTATCCATAGAAGATGCATCAACAATCTCCATAGGAGTATAAACCTGTGGAATACTAGAGACATCTGACTGTCTCTGACCAAAATCAAGAAGTAATCGTGGCTGTCCCAACTTTATAACCTGCTCACCGTGGGAAAAACCTCCCACTCCAAGGGATATGGGCTGTCCCTGCATAGAATTCGGAGGTATCAGTGCACTTACACCCTCTTGGAACATCACTCTTCTGCTATCCACAGTCCTGGGCTGTCTAAACATAGCATCCTCTCTAAAATAGACATTATGGCTGCGTATCAACTCTCTAGTTGAAGAATCCCATAACCTGTAGTCCCTACTGGACTCACTATATCCAAGGAAGATACACCTCCTCGATCGGGAACCATGAGCATAAGCCTCGCAGCCAAACACACATAAATGCTCATAACATGGTGCCCTACCTATCAAGAAGTCAAATGGCACTCTACCATTCAGAGATCTCCTGGGTGACCTGTTAAGCAAGTATGCAGCTGTCTTACATGCCTCAACCCAATAGCATTCGGTAAGACCTGCATACCGTAGCATGCTACCAATCCTATCCAATAGAATCCGATTTATGCCTTCTGCTAAGGCATCGTGAGCAGAAAGATGAGGAGTGGTCAACACCCTCCTGATACCAAGTGTATCACATAGATGCTGAAATCTAGAAGAGGTAAACTCTGCATCACCATCAGTCATCAAGCTCAATAGCTTCTTTCTTGACTGATTTTTAGCATTACCTAAGAAGCGCTGAAATGTATTATATACATCATGCTTCTGCCGAATCGGATATACCCATATGTACTTTGTAGCAACATCAATAAATGTCACAAAGTAAGAGGCGCCACCCAGTGAAACGGTAGGCATAGGCCCATAAACTGCACTATGAACCAACTGCAATGGCTCAAGATACCTCTCACCGACTGTCTTCCTCAGAAAAGAGGATCCTGACTGCTGATCATCATCACAATCATGACATAAAATTTGAGAGACATCCATAATAGGAATGTATCTCAATGTTGTAAGGGCTTCCATACCTGCAGTAGACATATGTCCAAGTCTGGCATACCATAAACTAACTGATGGCTGCTTACTAATCATAAGCATCTTATCTCGGACACCTGATACATGCAATGCATAAGAGAATCCAACCCGTGATCCCCTAGCCATAACCATATTGCCTCTAGCAATCTTCCATGCATGATCACCCAAAGAGACATGATAACCTGCCTCAACCAACTGTCCAGTACTGATCTTGCTCGTAGCAAGTCCTGGTATATGTCTAACCCTCTGTAGAACAAGAATAGAGCCACTAGGCATAACAAGGTGGATATCCCCATAACCATAGACATCCATAGAATGATCAATGCCCATCAAACCACTCTCCACAATGCATTCCTGATATGCACTGAACCATGACCTATGAGGGGTCATATGACATGAAGCACATGGATCTAACATCCAATCACCAAGAATGGGTACATCAGTGGCCAAGAAGGAGGTGTCAAACATAGATAAAAGAATGCCTTCATCACTGCTACTATCAGTGGAAACCTTGGCATCCACGCCTTGAAGCTCAACATGCTTCTTCTCCTTCTTCCTGTCATTCTTAACCTTGCTTTTCTTCTTGTATTTTCTCAGCCATTTCCAGCAATACTTTTTCATGTGGCCATACTTTCCACAATAGAAACATCTAACACAAGTCCGAGAGCTAGACTTGCTCCTGGAATTCCCCCTTGAACATGACCTGTTTCTACCAATTGATCGACCTTTGGAGTGCATATCAAGGCTGTATTTCAGCCCATCATGCTGTAACATAACACTATCATGGTCATACATCCGGCATATACGAGTGTAGAACTCATATGCATGGTAGTCTACACCCTGTACACCATCCTGTACCTGCAAGTAGACTGACTTCGAGAGTGATGACTGAATGATAGAGCATGCTTGCTCATCCATGTCATCCCAATCACTCTGTTTAATGCTATTAGGCTTGACACCTTTGCATTGAATGGGCTTATGTTGCCTCTTCTGCACTAACACATCATAAATCTGCTCTTTCCAATACTGAAAGTTTGATCCATCCAACCTCTCAATATCAAAGAGGGCACTACCAGCTGTAGATGCCATATCTGTGGCACAATAGGTCACAACCAAAGAGCAGTATAGTGCAATAGGTAACCCAAATGACCAAAAAATATAGTGTTGTCCAGACCAATCAGGTCTCCAAATAAATTGGCTGATCCAATGCTCAAAAGCACTCAGCCATAAAGAGGCATAAACAAGAATATATGCAGCCCAGTAACCTTCCAATGCCTGGCAATTGAAGTAAGAAATGCACTGAACCAAATGAGCAATGCCTGCTCAACCAATGGCAATAGGAGCCCAGCTCAACTATCCATAAACATCAGTGTGTCATCCACCAATGCAAATCCATAATGCATCGAAATGGCATTTACTGCATCACCAATGCATCACCAAGAGTGTACAATCCTTTGGCAACAAAATCAAGCATTCACCACTTGCCAAATGTGCCAAAGTGACTTGCCTAAATGCCAATAATGCCCTTGGACTGAAGTGAGATCCCAATCACTTTCTGTAATTTACTGTGAGTTCCCAATTCACTGTTGTGCAAGAGAAATTCCTACAACAATACCTCACAGCCACTTTGGGCAAAATAACACGCTGTCCCTGTTTTTGAACAGTGATATCTTTTCACTGAAAGACCGGATGCCAAAGCTGTAAACAGAAAAGTTGTAGCTGGTAGAAGGATCTACAACTTGTCAGTTGACCTCAAGAGCCAAATCCTTCTGGATTCTAAGATATTCTCACCTGAAAACAGCTTCCTGCACATTGGTTACAAATAGACAGTAGACTGCAACTTTTTGTGATTTTGCAGAGGCTGTAACTCCTGCAGCTTATATCGGATCAACTTGCTTCCAAAAGAAAAGTTGTAGTATATTCTGTGAACTACAACTTTCCAGTTTGGCACAAAGTGCAATTCTGCACCAGGAAAGAGATATTCAGTCCTGAAAATGGCTATTTTGTCATAAAAACAGCAACAGCAGCTTCCTTGAATGTTTGCTACCCTTTACAGCACTCATCTGCTCCGGCAAAAAACAGCCCCAAAAAATGGTCAAAATACATCCAGTAGATCACCCCGTATGTCAACTGCAATACCAGCAAAATGGCAAGTACAATGCCCAACAAATCAGCCCCAAGAATGCTCACAGATCAACAATAAAATAGCCCAAAAGCACTGGCAAAACAGCCCCGAAATGTGCTCCAAATGATGCTAATCTGACGGATCTCAATACATCACCGTACCACCATATGTATCCAACATAGGCAAACAACCATGCATCCAACGAACTGTCAATGCATCTCAACCAGGCATGTACCACTGTCAAAGCATGTGTCAATGCCACTGCCAAAGTGATGTACAAATTGAAAGCTCCTTGTGCAAGACTGCAAAATGGCATATGACCAGTCCCGTAAAGTGTCCAAGCAACAGCCTCAAATCAGCCTATCCACAGCTAATGTCCATACTTTGTGTAAGAAAGAGCAAGAGAGACCTCCTTAAGTGAAAGAGAGGGAGAAAGATTTCCCTGTGTCCTTCTGAGAGAAAAAGCCATTGAGAGAAATAGAGAGGTAGATTAATGGCAACCTTGAGCAAGCCCTTCAATGGCATCACGAGCAAAAGTGCTCTTCAGTAACCTCTCCTTCAACGAGCATTTGTGACCTCCTACTCCAACTAAGGCTTCCAGAAATATGTCCCAACAGCTCTCTGCTGCTCTCCAAATGACAACCAAGCTCCCTACTCTTTTGCTGTGGCGCAATCACATTTCACAGGCCACTAAGTTCCTCTTGTAGAGATTGCTTCTTGGACTGTAAGAGCTTCAGGCTGCCCTCCTTCTGCCAATTTGGAGTCTGCAATCCACTAAAAGGCTCACAACGTCTCCCGTTGTAAGTGCATTGGCAACCTCGATAGTGTCAATGGTAGCGAAAGCCCAACAGTCGTAAGACACAGCCAAATGACACAATAGGCAGCTCACGCATCAACCAAGGCCTCCTCAGCAATGACTATCTGCAAGCGGATTCACAAGGCTCCAACAATGGTTGATTATAGCCTCCATCAATGCCCCAAGCTAGCGGGCTCATGGGCTGATCTCTAGCCCTCCTGCAACAACTACAAGGCTCCCAGCAGTGAAGCGCCAAGCTATTTGCTCAGCCGCGCCTTCCTAGATGCCTATAGCAGATTCTAATGCTGCACGCATCATTGGGCTTCTTTAACCTGCGAATCCTTATAGTCCATGGCCTTTAGCAGTAAGTGCAGCTACAAGCTCTAATGCCAACAGGCCAACTGCTCCATCGAGCTCCAAAAGCCTCCATCAGCAGCTCCCGTCACGCGTAGCCTCTCAACCAACGGACTCCATAGCCGCTCTCCAACAGCAACGACGCTCTTCAAAATCGCCTAAGACTCCATCTAAGAGCTCGCAGTGGCTCACGAGCCATCTGCAAAAGCTGCAGCTACAAAGAGCTTCCCTACAGCCCTCTCCAAACAATGCTCTCCAATGAAGGCTCAACCTCAACTCCAGCCTGCAGCACACCCCAACGTAGAAACCTCTGCATTGAGCAATTCCTACAACGCCAGTCGCGCGGCATCACACCTCTCCAGTCAACGTACTTACAACAATGCATCGCTCAAAGCTCTAGCCTTAGCAGTAGTAGTAAGCCTAAATGACGCTCCTACGATCAGATCTCCGAGTCTCCAAACACTTCACAAGCAAGCCCAAGCCTACGGTCGTCAACGGTCTCCAGCAAGTATCTACGAAGCAATGCCTCCATCAACGAGGCAATGAAGTTCCCAAATGATGTCTTCTCCAACCACTCCTACTCACGGCTCTACAACAGTGTCCTTCAACACACACTCATAGGTGCCTCAACAGCCTGGGCTCCCTCGATGGCTCCATTGAACTCTCTCCTTAGGCTCTTCTCCTCAAGCTCCCCGTAGATTTAACGCCATGAGCTCTGATACCAGTTGTGAGAGAGGAGAGCATACACAAAGGGATAAGGAGACACCAAAAGTGGTGGAGCAAAAGCTACTCCAGCTTATTCCTCTATTATATATATATGAGTATACATGGGCACTGTACAAGTGGGTGGGCACACTGCCCTTTACCCCAACACATTGAACATACATCAGATAACGAAGACAATATCCACATAGACACACTAGTACATGGGATTTATGCAGCTCAACAAGTTATTGACTTTGAAGACAAGACAATTGTTGTTGCTCCTTCGAAAGGTTTTTCTCCACTAAGCATGCTTAAAGACAAGTTTTCAGAGGAGCTTTCTTTTCCCACCTTATTCTATGGTCATCAATGATCATACAATATTCCAAAGCACACAAGATATCAAGAGATCGCACAACAGGAACTAATAAACAATGACAAATGGTTTGCTTACTCAATAGAAAACTTGTTCTTTAAGACTATGAAGGTCCTAGTGCGATAAGTTTTGTCTTCTACTTGGGTACACATGAGAAAAGGACAACTACGAGGAAGGACATTACAACTTAAAGATACAATATTAGACATAAATATTGAGAAACTATTGCAATCAAACATTGGCTATCGGGACTTCACATGTCTTCGTACATCATTAGACTACAAATTTAAGTTTTAAAAAAATATGTTTGCAATGATTAGGCAATTGGGACATCCAACTTTTCTATCACGTTCTCTTCAAGAATTATGGGAGCCACTAGTAAAATGTTTAGAACAATTAGAAGATGCAAGGACTACTACACAAGTGCCCCATGCAAGTCATTTTGTTAGGGATCTTATAAGATCAGATCCTGTTATCATAGCTAGGTACTATGTTCATATGTTCCAAGCTATGAAACATCTACTAAAGAAAGACTACAATATCATTGGTAAACTGAAAGATTATTTTTTTGTCACTAAATTTCAAAGCAGAGGAAGTCAACATGACCATGGATTGTTATGGATAGAAGATGCACATGAGTATGGAAATTCCACAATACATGAGACTATTTCGTTTGTTGACAAATACATAACAGTGGACAGCTCAAAGATAGAAGGAGTAAGATATGATCTTCCAAAAAACAAACACAAAAAAACATGCAAAAGAAGAAATAAGCGTTGCAGATTTGGATTTCCTAAACCTCTAATGATAGAAACTACAATACTTATGCCTCTACAAGCCGAGCGCATAACAAAAACAATAAAAGAAAGAGCAAAAACAATAAACAAAATATTGGAGGACCCCATGACAATCACGATGCAATTTGAAACATTCATGGTACAATTAAGATTCACACATGAAGAATATATAGAAGCACTAGCATCAACATTGTCACAACCAACACTGCTCTTACGTAGAGAACCTAAAGACATATATACAAACAACTTCAATCCTACAATCTCAAAGCTATGGCGTGCAAACATGGACTTGCAATTTGTTTTGAACTCACATGGCATAGCAGCATATTGTACATCATATATGACAAAAGCAGACAAATGTACAACATATGCTATAAAGGAAGCAATGACGACATGCATGGACACAAATGCGCATGCAAATGAAAGGATCAGAAAGGTGGATAATGCAATACTTAACACTCAACACATTAGCGCACAACAAGCTATATATATTGCACTATCGATTGTGCTGACAAGTACAACAAGAGAGTTCACATACATAAACACAAATAATCCTGAGGAAAGAACACTACTACTAAAAAGAAGATCACAACTTGAGAAAATGGACCCAAATAGCACGGACATGTTCTTTGAAGATCAAATAAAAAAATATTATAAACGCCATATCTCAATGGAAAAACTTTCTCTTGCAGAATACATCTCACACTACACTATACAAGGAGCAAAAATTAAAAAAAGAGTATAATTCAACTCAATAACTACAACATGGCAAAGGATCCAAAAAATCATTTCAGAGAACAATGCTTACTCATTATTGTACTTGCCATTCATTCAAGAAGAACACAAACTCAACACTAATAACACATGGCATGACATGTACAAGTCCAACGAAACAATAATCGAGCAAAATAGAAAAAAAATTAACAAACTATTGGTTGAAGATCTAACACCCTTGTGAAAATGACATTGGTAATACATCATCTAATGAATTAGAGACTGAACAAACACCAAACAAAGTTGATCTAGCAAGAGACATTGATCTAAGCAAAAAAAGAAGAGAATCGACCTTGCCTACAAAGATTACATACGCAACAATGCCAAACATTGAATTCCATGAGAAATTAAGGAATCTTACACATTCCCTTAGTGTAGAGGTGCTTGTTGTTGAAGCGAGTTTTTCTTCCAATGATATTATTAGTAAATTGAACCCAAACAATTTGAGGCTCAATTGCGATGAACGATTGTTTGAATATTGCGTCGGCACCGTTGACTAGACGATGCACTAATGTCCAAGTTTCCTAAACATATTTCTATTATCATTCCCAGCTTTAGGTACAATGTTTGGTGCAATCCTGATGTGCTCTTAGGAGATGTAGGAATGTTTATTGTTTTGCTACATGTCTTGTGTCTTTTGTCAATTGCTTTCAAGATATGTGGATTTTCCTTAGGCAATGAGAAGACCTCCTCATTGTGTGCATCTTGCTTGCATTTGTGTAGAATAAGTAAGGTATGTTTTCCTTTTTTATTGATTATTGACGAAAGTATTTATTGTTAAGATATGATATGTCTTGAATAGTGTGTTCTCCAATTCTAATGCGATTTAAAATTTCTATGTATATATTGTCATCTTGGTGCATGGTCTTTATTAATTCATAAAGTAGGACATTGTCTGTCCAAAATGATGACATTGATCTTGTGTTTGTTGCTTGGTCCATGAATATCCATGAGTCTTTTGTTGGACTTGCTTGACACAAATCTCCACAAAAAATAATGTCTACTCCTCCAAAAGGTTGCAAGTGGTTGTGCTTAATCTCCCAGAGATGCATGTCAGCAGCGACAAGTGTACAGTGTCCAATTAAAGATACCTCATCAAATACCACTAGTTCAAGGTCTTTGTACAATTGAGATAGTTCTTGTAATTTTTCGGCTGAGAGGCTTGTGTAATGAGATGCCATTAGTGGCAAAGGAAGTGTTGCATGTATAGTTGTGCTGCCAATGTTGAAAGCCACCTTGCCTGTGTATGCAAGCAATAACACTTTGGGGAGCTCTATGTCTAATGAATGGTTGTGTGAGTAGTGTCGTAAAAGGGCTTGTACTATGAGTAGTAGTGTGAATGTCTTTCCTGTTCCTGCATTTCCTATTAGGAAAAGATGATGTCGTTTATTCGAAGCACATCTTTTCTTTAGAATTATGTCTTCAAGAAGCAAACGTTGCTCATTGTTTAGTAATCTCACAAAATAGTAATATTGTGTGTTAGGCGTCATTGAATATTTGAGCAAAGACTTGTCTTGAGTTGTTTTTGCATTTTTTGGCATTTCTAACCCAATGTCATATTTGTCGACGTTGTTTAATGTTTGGTTTGATATTGAAGACGATGTTGTTGATGTATTATTTGACCTTGTGGGGAATTTTGGAATTAGTTTGATAAACTTGTCTTCATTGGATTATATGATGTGTTTGTTGTTGGAAAAGAACATGTCATGTCATGTTTGATAATTTTCATCGAGTAAGTTCATTATTGTGATATGGAAGAAATAGAATGCATTTCTCGCGGTAGTAATTTTTTGGGTCTTTTTGAAGGTTGTAGTTGTTGAAGCATATGATCTTATGTTTCTTTCTCTTTCTTATATTTGAAGTTGCAATTGTGTATTGGCTCGTAAAAGTTGCTAAGCATATGTCGAGAAGATTATTTACACGTTTCAAGTACTTCATCATAATGTCATCAAAGAAGATGTTGGTATTTTCAGGGTGCATTTTCTCCAATTCGACGTTTTAGTACATAAGTGCACTTTTCGGGAGGATTTGTTTTAGTATATTGAAATTGTCTAGTGGATGATGATAATGGTAAAGAAAAGAGCTAATATGCCTAACAATATTTATCTTTAAAAATACTTAGGGGTGAAAATCCTTCAGAAGGTGCTACAACAATAGTTTGATCTTCAAAGTCGACAACTTGTTGGCTTGCATATATGCCATGAACAAGAGTATCTGTTGCAATATCATCTTCTTCTATTTGGATATTCTCTTTAATATCATCTTGTAATTGCTCTTTGAATTGTTGAATATTCTTAATATGACTTTCCCAAAGAGGATTTACTTTCACGTTATTTTAATTATATAGAGGAGTGTGTAATAAATCCACCAATGCAAGCATAGTTAATGTTGGACGCACAGTACCACTCATGTAGCTATGTTTGTATGATAACTTACGTTTTATTGCAACTACAACAGTGTCATTTTGCCCTATGAATCTTGGCAATACTTGCTGAGCTCTATCAACATCAGCAAATACATTCACAACACTTCCATGTAGACCATATTGCCCTTCGTACGAAAGCTCACAAATTTGAGCAAAAGGTATATGAATTGCTTAGTTGACTTGTTGATGGTAGTTTAGTAGGCATTTGCATGTTCCTCTTATTTAGCAATGGCATTTTTCTTTTGTTGACTTCTTTGTTGCAAATAGAACACAAGTAATGTTTTTCTGAAGTTGATTTTGATATAGTAAGTCCATTGGTTTGCAAAAATATTGATTTTTGCTCTGTGAGCTTTCTCATCTTCGATAGAAATTCCAGTGATCCACAACAAATACATGGAAATGATGGGGTATCCAATATTTTTTTCTAATATTGTTCTTCATATATATTGTCATTTCTTTTTCTTTTGCATAGTTGTGACTTTCTTTTAATGTGTTGTTCTTTTTCAACAAAGTTTGATGTATTCAACATTGTAATTGGGTAAAGGAAATTTCTTTGCATTTTGCATACTTTGTTTAAAAAGAGCTTGCATTGTATAAGTTGGTTCTTTTGAAGTTTGGAAGAATAACGAAGCAACTTCTTTGGTTGAGAGCAAAGGATTTTGAATCAATATTTGTTGTAGTTCATTTGCATCCTTTTCATTCCACACTTGATATGTTCGTTTTTTACTTAAACGGATTAATGGAGTTAGTGTGTAAACATCATTGGATTGATCTAACAAGAAAGTATGTATATTAGTTCGTTTGGTGGCTCCTATTGAGAATGTATTCTTGATGATTACTCCATTATAACATAGTAAAGCAAATGATGTATCAAACATAATGTTGAACCTTTTAAGAATATCAACAGTTAATGCAAGTGATGTCGACGAACTTTGAACTAAGTTTTGCATGTCATTTATTGTTAAACATGACTTGTTAGAAATTACTTGGAAGGTATACCATGGAACACCGAAATGATTTAAATCAGAAACAATGTTCTCAAATAGAGTTGTCAATATGTGCTCATAAGTAAAGCTTGGAATTTTTTGAATAAGACAAACAATGACATTTGTATTGAAGGGATATAAACTATTAAAAGTTTCATCTTTTGTAAATTGTTTTTTCTGAAGAAAAGTTTGCAATTCCATATTTACAAATGAATACAACTTTATTTCAATGATGTTAATAAACAACAAATTCTAAATGTTGTTGACAAGTTGCATTACAACAAAAGTATTATGGCAAGCAAATGCAAATACTATGCATTAGGCTCAAATGCAATTACAAATCCAGAAGTATTAATGGTGAAGCTGCCACTAGGTTTTGTTGTTTTGAGCTTGCTTCGTGCCATCATAAGATCTTCCTCATACATTTGGAGGAAAGGAACACTCAAGGAAAGTATTATGTCAACATATGGACCTCAAATATGAATTGGAACCACCTCTCCATTGCGTTGAACTATATCACCAGTGAAGCTAGTAACTTGCTCAACATTTTTAGGGCCTTTGCAAGAGTAGCAATATGGTCGAAGTGGGTCTCTGCTAATGCGAAATCCTCCACAAGTCTCACATACATGCTCCACAAGTCTGCATTCACATTTGTGAAGTACAAAATACCAAATACCTGCAGTTGTGCAACAATTTGTTAGGAATTATTTAATGGTTGAATAATTATTAAAAGTGTGGAGGCAAGATTATGCACCTTTGTGCCATAGCCTAGTCGAGAAACTTGGTTAGAAAATTCTATTTGCAAAAAATCTTTGCTTGGACCATCAGCAACCTCCGCCAAAATGGTGAAGTCAAATACACAAATTGTAGTCTTTGCCTTTAAGAATGATATGTTCTTTAAGATGTACATAACAACACCTTTGTCATTGAATTCTTGAACAAGCTGAGTCAATGTAGGTTCTCTCTCATTCACGAATGACAACTACAAAAAAAAAAAGAACGTGAGACAGCATACTTCATGATAAAGAAAAGAAATAACTTTTGAGATTAACTCACTGCAGCTCGATCTTCATCTCTTGGTCCATCCGCAACAATAATCTGATCGGCCATCCCTTCTTCATTTGCCACTTTGATTATCACGATTGCAATTGTGCCCATCACATTTGATATACTCAACTTGCCAAAGTTTGTATGCTCTGCTGCCTAAGAGACATATGTGCATAGGCAATAAAGAAAGGTTTCCTTCAAATGGTTCACCTCTAATGATGCAAGTGGTAGCATCAACAAGTAAAGAAAATCTAGAGGTTCCTCCCTCTGTTGGCCCTTATACTACAACACATGCTCCTTCAATTCTATAGAATTCTCCAACTTGCAAAAAGTTTACAAATTGATGAATGTAAGTGGAAGGAACGAGTAAAGTGACAGTGTGAGAGCAAAACTTATTGGTAAGGTCACCTTTCAAGAAAGTGGGATATTTTGGATTTACTACTTTGTAAGTACCATACTTACACAGTAACTTTCCCTCAAACACAAATCTATGAGTGCAATCGGATAGTTGAGTAATGCTAAGTTGCACTAGAGAGTTGCCCCCACCTACATAGTTTTCCTTTGATGGCACTATGGCTTTGGCAATAGAAGGAAAGTAATGAGGTGGTAGTTGCAAATTTTGGGAATGATTAGGACCATTGTAGGAGTTAACCTCATCATTTTCCTCTTTGCACAACACTTGTTTACTTGCTGCAAGTACAAATGTGGAAGAAAGTAAGCTAATACACTATTTACGACAATATTATTTAACAATAATATTTCTTTGTGGTGCAATGTGATTGGAAATAGCATATTGTTTGAATGGAAAACACAATATCATGTACAAATTAAATCAATTAAGATCAAGAAGTTGAAAGAACAATAGAACCACTCATAAAATTGATGTCAATTATATTTCCAATGCTTCAAAAGATAACATATTTGCCAATACTGAAATAATACAATGAAAGAAAGACCATGTACTTTTTTCGGCCAAGATACTTCTCACAAATGCCTAAATAGCCATGTCAAAATAATAGAGTATTAATCAATAGTAATCACATCCTTCTTGCTTCTTTTGGAGGGCACTAGTTTTGGTTCTTTGCTTTTATGTTTTTCATGCTTCTTACTATGTTCCACATGAGTTGTTATGGTTAACATACTCCGGGTTTTCACGAACAAGCTTCTTCACTGTATTTAAAAAAAACACAAATTAAAGAGTATTCATTAAGAAGTAAAAAGCAATTCTAGTTATGAGATCACCTTGATCGTATGCCTCTTGTGCCACTTCGAGGAAAGAATGCTTCAATGAACGATGTGGATTTTTCTTGATTGGAGAATTTTTCACCAAATTCTTCTTTGGGGGCCTACTTGGGCTACCAAGGATAAAGGGTGTTGACCTTGGACTAGGCGGGGATGCTATTTTTTCGGCATAAGAGCAAACGGAGGTAGTAGGGGTGCCTAGAGAAAATTACATTATTTAGTCATACTTGTCAAAAAGTAAGAGAGATTAAAAGGATGTTATAGAGAAAATAATGTAAGAAAAATACCACCAAAACGAAGAAGTAATAAAATGGACACAATCTAATATTCACGACTTACATACAAATGATATTTAATATAAAGACGTGTGAAAAGAACATTCAGTTTACTGTTTCTATTTATGTATCCACAACAGTAAACCAAAAAATGGACACATTAGAAAAGTTTCACACAAACGAACGCATGCACAAAAGGTGCTGCCACATGCGCCACATGTGCCACCAACCACTCAAAGCGCCGTCATTTTCGCCAATGGGAGTCCATTCTAAAAAAATGTTTATTTTATATCATCAAACAACGAATGCGCCCTCAATTTGGCTAATGGGAGTCCATTTTAAAATAAATGTTTATTTTAATTCATGAAACAACGAATTTTGGCTTTGCCAAAACGTAGCCATTGCTTCATATTGGCCAGACCACAATTGAATAACAAATATTCAATTTAGGCAGGCCATTTGAAGATCACTCCGACAATTGGAAGCAATGGCAAGATAATCGTATAGATTAAACAAACAAAGCTGGAATCCAGTGAACAGGGGGAGGATGGCAACTCCAAGCTTTAAGCTATTTCAAACTGCAGGAAACAGGAGTGAATACATTCGGGAATCGGTATTCTGTGGATGGCAAGGACGTTTCGGGGAGCAGTAAACCTACGTGAGACGAGCAATCGTATACAACTTGTCACTGGCCTCCCATTGGCTGTCTTGAAGTCGGAACAGGTCTGCTCTCCGGAATCTTCAGGGAAGAAAATACGCTCTCCCGAAGATTTGAAACACTGGTTTCAGTTTCATGATTTTGATGATAACGTGCCTCACAAATCATATGATAAACTTCAACGGACAGGCATGCAGGCGGATGTAGCTACGTGTGCTTCTCTCCTGCGGTTATTTGGCAATGCAAAGGCCCTGTCCGATGGCAAGCGCGTCCATAGTCACATAAGGAAAACTGGACTTGAGAGCAACAAATTTTTGGGCAGCCTTCTCCTTCAAATGTATGTGAAGTGTGGAGCTTTAGAACAGGCGCATGCCTTGTTTGTCAAAATGGAGGAACCCAATATTTATTCGTGGAATTTCATGATTGGAGCTTATGCGAAGGATGAGGATGGCAACAAAGCATGTGAAGTCTTTGAGAAGATGCAGTGGCAAGGTGTACTCCCAGACAAGGTCACCTTCGTCTACGTTCTCTCTGCTTGTGGCAGCCGGGAAGCCCTAGCCAAAGGCAAGCAAATGCACACCCACATTATCAGTAAGAGGTTTGACTCAGATATTGTCCTGGGGACAGCCCTCGTAACCATGTACGGAAAGTGTGCCAGCCTGGTTGATGCCCGAGGTACGTTTGATAGAATGCTTGAACGGGATGTGGTCTCTTGGAATGCTATGATCACAGCCTATGGCCAACATGGGCATACCAAGGCGGCTCTCCAGGTCTTTCACATGATGATACGGGAAGGAATTGCCCCCAATCGAGGTACCTTCGCTAGTGCTCTTGAAGCATGTGCTGCTCGGACAGCCATAGCTGAAGGTAAGCTGGTCCATGGACAAATCACATGTTCTGGAATAGAGTCAGACATTGTTGTTGCAACTGCACTTGTCAACATGTATGGCAAGTGCGGTAGCCTGGATGAAGCACGGGAAGTCTTTGGCAGATTGCTTGACCGGGATTTGATTTTTTGGAATGCCATCATTGCAGCATTTGCTCAGCATGGACTTTGTGATGATGCTCTCCAGCTCTTTGCTCAGATGCATGATGAGGGAGTGATTACAGACCATGTCACTTTTGTCAGCATCATTGATTCATGTGCCAGCCAAACAGCCCTACTTGAAGGCAAGAGAATGCATACTCGCATAATATGCCGTGGATTTGAGTTAGAAAAAGTCCTAGTGACTGCCCTTATTAACATGTATGGCAAGTGCTGTAACCTTGAAGAGGCAAAAGAGGTATTTGACAGAGTACATAGACGAGACGTGATATTATGGACTGCCATAATTGCAGCATATGCACAGCATGAGCGAACCAAGGAAGCCCTTTATTTGTTTGATCAAATGCAAAAGGAAGGTGTGATCCCAGATAGGGTCACTTTTGTCAGTATTCTTCCTGCATGTGCAAGCCAAGCAGCCCTAATTGAAGGCAAGCATATCCATGAACAAATTGCTCGTTATGGTCTACAGTCTGATGTTCAAATTGCAAATGCCCTTATCGCTATGTATAACAAATGTGGCAGCCTCAAGGGTGCACGCAGAGTGTTTGATGAAATGCTACAACGTGATTTGGTCTCATGGAACTCGATAATTGCAACCTATGCACAGCATGGGCATGGGAAGGAGGCCCTTCAACTGTATGAGAAAATGGAAAAGGGAAGCATCAGCCCTGATGGGGTCACATATGTCAGTGTCCTTTCAGCATGTAGTCACTCTGGTTTGCTGGAGGAGGCTCGTCACTACTGGGCTTCCATGAGTGAAGACTATGGTATCAGTCCAAACGTGGGACACTATGGCTGTATGATTGACTTACTTGGTAGGGCTGGGCAGTTGGATGAGGCAGAGAACTTAGTGAAGAATATGCAGTGTGCACCTACTGGTGTACCATGGATGACCTTGCTTGGTGCCTGCAGAAACCAAATAGACGTGGAGCGAGGAGAGCGGGCTGCCACTAAGGTGTTTGAACTAGATCCAAACAATGCATCACCATATGTTATGCTCTCAAACATTTATACTGCGGCTGGCAGGGTAGATGAAGCAGAAAATGTCATGAACAGGATGAGGGATATGGTTCTCAAGAACCAGCCACTGAATAGATGTCACGAAGGGTATAGGTCCACTCACAAACTATGAAGGTTAAGCATGCAGGTGCAGCAGGAGGGGAAAAGACATCTGTTCTTAATTGACAGGTAAAAGTTGGCCTTTGCCTCTTGGGTTGTTTACCAGCGCACCCCTGGAACACCTTGCTCAACGTGTATGTGAGGGGGCAGAAAAAGTTATGGATATGACTAGGAACATGGCTCCCAAGAAAACATATGCATGGGTCAGCTACACCAACTGGTCATATTCCTGACATAGAACTGGCTTTGCATGGTCTACAGAGGGAATAAGATAAAGCTCTCCATGCACAGTGAAAAAGCTGGTCGTTGCCATTAGGTCGATGAACAGAACCTATGGAAGACCTCTTCTTCTCCTTTACATCTTTATAGTACCAGATTTTTAATCTAAGATTGCCCATAGACAAATTGTTGTGGGAGATGCAGGTCTGTCCCATTTCATAAAGATGGAGTTTACCTTTCGATGATTGGTGATAATTGAGAAGAGCATTAATTGTTGCATATCCTTGTATGCTGCACAAGCTGTTTTACATATTTTGGGTTTGTTAGAAAGCTCATGCTTGCAATCTGATAAAAATCTTCAGAAATCAAGCAGTGGATGGAGCGAGATGCTTCACAAAGATAAATCATATTAGATAAGATTGCATACATAGTGAAACATAAGTTGGGGAAAATGATACAGTGGCACATTCTATAAATGCCTTTGGACGTATCAACAGGATGTATGGAGGGGTGAGAAAAGATGCACTCATTGTTGCAGTTCTAGCTGCTCCACTTCCACTTGTAAATTTTAAGTCATTTGTATGACATGCCAAACTAGAAGCTGCAGGCGATGAGTTTCGTTGCATCTAAACAGCCTGTAATATTCTACTATTGTCTGATTGCAGAGCTTACAAGCCTGCTGATGTTTTCTATCTAACAACTTTGGAAAGCGAGCTCTCTTTTAATCCAGAGCTCATCTATTAGGAATCTTTTTTGGATCACTTCAGCCTTTTTCCATGATTCTGTTGCTAAACTTAGTCCTCATGTTAGGATGCTATAGAGAATAAACACAGGTAACCTCTCAGAACTTATTTTTCACAATTCAGAATATGTACTTTCCTGCATTTCTTACAATCAAAAGTTTTTCTTACCTGTTTCAGTAAAAAATATGGCAACATAGTTTTTGCTTGTTTGAAAGCTCTTTACTTTGCGCTGTGTATTCACCTCCATCTATACTTCAGAACTTTTTCCACAATTTTTGAGGTTCACGCTGTCCCTTTTTTTCCCTGAAAGAAAGGAACCTTCTATTAATGCTTTAGAGAAAACCAACTGCCTAGGGAATCTCAGAAACACGGGCAAACAACCAGGGCGGGGAACTATATGACCAATAGATGTCTGAATCCGTCAACATGTAGATTACACCTGCAGGCCAAGCCTTGCAGAAATGCGCACACCTTTCGGCGGTCATGTGAGAACCCCTTATCCCTCACTCCCATGTGGCATGCAAGGTATAGATGATATCCTAGCAAATGGCAAACAAGGGTTGCTGCTGGAGGTAGGTGCTGGCCTCCCATCACCACAATGCAACAGGCAACCCAATGCTCCAAGTAGTAATGCTGGACACCGTCTTTGAAACACTATCCTCTGGTAAGGGTACATGCTGCTAAAGGGATGGAGAGCTCGAGTCCTGCACCTTGATTGGAAGACCCTTTGTCCAACAATCTTGTAGGCTGGTGAGTCCATCTCGATCAAATAGGCATGACACCCCTCTGTCGACCAGGCTGCCATGCCCCAAGTGAAATCCTGCTGCATCCTCTGTGTCCAAGCCACAATCCTGAGGGCCCCTTGCCAAGTCCTCTGCGCTGCAGGGAAGCTCCATAGACATTGCAGTATGTTCTTCAGGTCTCTCTTTGCACAGCGGTGGCACCTCCTATTTGCTCCAACCATGGGCCAATGGGCAGTCTCCTGTAGGCCACCATCTAGAAGAAATATGTAATTTTCTGTGGACGATGGCTAGTCCACAAGTGAGACCAAAATTTGGTAATGACCTTCTGGGGCACATTTTGCTCTACCCAATGCTGCTCTCTCGAAGGAGTCCAGGTGGCCATGTCTAGTTGTAGATGCCGACCGAGAAGGTGCGTAGTGTATGAGGGCACCTCTGTAATTCTTTTTGAGTGCCTTGCTCTAGACAGCCAAAACCACTCACTTGTGTCCCACTATACCTCTCGTAGGGGACTACCCTCCCACAACCAAAGTTGCCACCGAGATTGGTCCTGTTGGCTAAAAGTAGACCCCTTGACCTCATTCGGCAGTGCATGGGGTGGAAAGTGCCAAGTGCTAGATGCATGAAAAGGATATTTAGAGGCACCCATGTCCTAGAGAACTGTGCGTACCAACTCGAGCGATCTGTGGCTTTGTGCAAATCGTCCCTCCAGGATTGGGGGATGGTGGCGTCTATCTCCAACATCCTTGCGCTTGCCCCTTTAGGTGTGGGAGGGCTCTCGCCCGTGCCTCAGTCTCCGGGGAAATGGGCTCCATGTTTTAGTTGGGCCGCTGTCCCATCGTGCTCACCCGACATGTATACTGTTACACTCAAGTCGAGGTAACATGACCTCGGAAGGGTCAGTCGACATTTTCCTTTAAAGGATCAATGTTTGTATTATATTTGGACATGGCACTTGATTAGGTGGATCTAAGGCTAAGGGACCTAAATGCATGAAATGTGCTTAGGGGCAAATGGTTTCAATGATATCCCAAGAGAGGGGTAAATGATGCATTAAGGAGGGACCTTAGAATGAAGACACGTGGCATACTAGATCCATCTAGGGAATTTTGGGGCTTGGTGGAGATTTAGTAAGCAAGAGCTTGAACGTAAATTTTGAGAGAGAGAGCTTACGACCACTGAGATCGGCTAGGAGGTGATTTAATGTGTCAGCGCCCGTGATTCGACATAACGAGCTAGGAGTAACAGATTTTCGCGTATCATTTGGTATCAGAGCGCAGATTTGGGATCTTGTCGAGTTTCGAAGGCTAACGATGAATTAAGGAAGGATTTCTAGTCGGGATCAGAGAAAAAGACTGTGGGTAGTTCATTGTTTTGGGAGGAGAATAACAAAGACGTACCAGATTTTCGCATATCATTTGGTATCGCGAGAGGTCTGGGACTGGCTGGGCGTATGACGACGGACAATACGGAGCCCAAATTCTACACAGATCGTAATTTGGCAGTTCGAAAATCTCGGTAGCGTTGATGAGCAGCGCACGACGAGAGCTACTGTGTGGTCATGGAACTAACTGTCGCAGGATTTGGTAAGGTACTGTGATTCCATTCATCAACCTGCAGCTAGCTTAGGGCCATGGAACTGATCTAGACATCCACGACGAATCACTTAAAGGAACTCTGGTTTTTGATATCTGCGTTACGTGGAGGTCCTTCAATGTTATCGATGCTGGGTGAGAAAAAACAAACGTAGTGCTGTGGATTTTGCAAAGTCATAAAAATGAAGAGACTTGCGGAGGTGATAAATGATCACGCTCTTCTTAGTTCGCAATAGCTCGTCAACGTTGGGGCTGCGTGGAATAATTCGATTGACAGAGGACACGTTGGTTAAGGTCGTTGGACCTCAAGGTCGTTGGCCACATCAGCTATGCAGGACAGATTATAAATGCAAAATGGGTCTCCAACGAGGGTGTAGTTGAGCCACAGCAGGAACAACTTGATCTCTCTATGCTACATGAATGACCAGGGGGTTTTCTATGCCTTCTAAGTTTATTAGTCTCCGTGTTTGAGTTATTTTAGATTGCAGGAGTTTTCCCAGTATAGGGAAAAGTGGTTTTGGTTACAGTGTGATATATGCTTTGTTAGCTGTAAATTTGGAAATTGGACTTTCGAATTATAATTACAGTTTCAAGCGGTGTTTTATTATTTATTTAATTTAAAAAAAAAAAACACACACACACACCCATTGACCTAAATGGAAGTAGAAGAAGAAGCTTCCAAGATGGATCCCGTAGAGTCGGGAGTCCGGCCGACCCCGCAGGTGTCGCGCGCAGCAGGTCATACACTATCTGGCAGAATTGCAATGTTAGAGAATGCCTTGCAATAGATTTTAGCGCAGCAGTTACAAACAAATGTAGGGCAATCTGAGCTCAGGAAAATGGTGCATAGTATGTCTGCTAGACCATCTCGTGAGGAGAAAGGTAAATCTCTAATGGAACTGAAGTCCAGTGTTCGTACGGTCGAGCCTAGGAGGGCTAAGGTGCATAATATTGCCAATTATAGGCCAAAAAAGTATTCTGGTCGGATGTCTGACCGTAGTTCCGATATC
Organism: Dipteris shenzhenensis; assembly: GCF_047967505.1. Classification (NCBI taxonomy): domain Eukaryota; kingdom Viridiplantae; phylum Streptophyta; class Polypodiopsida; order Gleicheniales; family Dipteridaceae; genus Dipteris; species Dipteris shenzhenensis. Next base: position 6,272,071 of record NC_141605.1, read on the forward strand.
ATTGACACCTGGTTACACAAATGGGATGAGGCATTCGCCATTTGTGAAATCACGAATGATATGAAGAAAATCCGCGAGGCCACCCATATGTTAAATGCGGCAGCGGATAGGTGGTGGATAAAACAACAGAAAGATGGAGTGGCATCCACTACTTGGGAGGGGTTTAAAAAGGAATTTAGAAAATACTTCCTACCTCTTGACGAAGCATCCCGAGCTTGGGATCAGTATCGAAACCTTCGTCAGAGAAATTTATCAGTGGTGGAATACACTGATAAGTTTAGAGAAAGTGTAATGAAGGTTGATGAACCCCTACCTCAATCCAAGTAAAAGATTTTATCTTTGGATTGAATTATCGGATAAAGATGGAAGTTTGGGCTAAGTATGCGAACACGCTAGATGAAGCAATTGCCATAGCCCTGAACTATGAGGATGCAAAAGGGAACAAACCAAGTGGGTTTGTGCAGGTGGGGACTCAGTATGGGTACCCGAAGAAAACTGGGTTTAAGAAGAAGTGGATTAGCAAAGGGAGTGCCTCACAGCCTAGTGGTCAAGCCAAGCAGGCGAAACCAGTTGAGACTCTAAAATCAAGTACCACCATTGGAATGAAGAGAAAAGTAACACCAATGGCAGCCCGAGCTTGGTCGAAGTCTTCTTTGAACCCAGAGCAAAGGAAAAAAGTGAGGAGAGAAGGCTTGTGTTTTGGATGCCTTCAGCCTCATTAGTGGAAAGATTGTCCACGAAACAAAGATCGTCGGATGGCTGAGATGGTGGTTTCAGAATGCGACGTGGAAATGGAGGGAAGTCCCAGAGTAGAACAGATGCAAATGCAGCTAGCGGGATCTTCTCAAAGGTCAGTACCTGTTTTGTTATGTGTGTCTGTTGCTAAGTTAGTAACTAGTGCACCTGATAATATCTTGTCAAAGCCCGCAGCAACGGGATATACAACCTTTAATGATACGGAGTTAATTAAGATGAAAGGGCAAGTAGCTGATCATGATGTCATTGTGTTGTTTGACTCAGCGTCAACGCACAATGTAATTAACTTTAAGAGCTTGTAAAGAGGCTGAAACTAAAGGCTAGCCCATTTGACTATGCATATACAGTCAGGATGGTAGATGGAAGTTCAACTGAAGTATGGGACCAAAGGGTTACCCAGTTGGAGCTTCGAATTCAGGACTATGCTGAGAAGCTTGATTTTGAAATGACTAAGCTTGCTCATGCAGGCATAGCCCTGGGTAATACTTGGCATTCTAGGAAGAATCGAGCCATAGATTGGAAAAAGCACATTTATCAATTCAAGATGAATGATGTGCTGTATGTCTTCGAGGTGAAATAGATGTTCGTGCCCAACTAATAGTTTGAGTTATAATAATATATAGAGACGCGACAGCAAAGAGAGGAGGGGAGAGGAGATAAGGGAGGTAGATATATACATATACATATATATATGTATATACACAGAGAGAGAGAGAGAGAGAGAGAGAGAGAGAGAGAGAGGTGATGGTGAGTAGAGGCGATGTAGAGTTCGGGAGTAGCTGCACCACAAGGAGAAGAAAAAAAGAGAAGCATTTATTTCGGGGGACAGAGGAGAGGGCGGAGGGATGTATGTTTGACATATTTCCATATCTTTGAAAAAATGCATGAAATGGGCAATAATGATCCACATTTCTTATACTTTATTGGGCAAACCTTCATTGAGAATGCGTTATAATGGAGGGCAATAGGTTAGGGGCTAATGGTGAGAAATAATAAGGTATACCTTTGCATCTCTTCTAATTAAATATTAAAGCTATGAAAGATGGAGTGGTGTACTTTATAAGGGCAAACCTTATAATAATATATAGAGACGCAAGAGGGAAGAGAGGAGGGGAGAGGAGATGAAGCTTCATCTCCTCTCCCCTCCTCTCTTCCCTCTTGCGTCTCTATAGAGAGAGAGAGAGAGAGAGAGAGAGAGGAGAGAAGAGAGAGAGAGGTAGAGAGAGATAATGGTGAGTAGAGGTGATGGAGAGTTTGGGAGTAGCTGCACCACAACGAGAAACCATAAAGAGAAGCATTTATTTCGGGGGGAGAGGAGGGGGGGGAGGGATGTATGTTTGACGTATTTCCATATCTTTAAAAAAATACATGAAATCAACAATCATTAATGATCCACATTTCTGATACTTTATAAGGGCAAACCTTCATTGAGAATGTGTTATAATGGAGGGCAATAGGTTAGGGGATAATGGTGAGAAATAATAAGGTATACCTTTGCATCTCTTCTAATTAAATTTTAAAGCTATGAAAGATGGAGTGGTGTACTTTATAAGGGCAAACCTTATAATAATATATAGAGATGCAGAAGGGAAGAGAGGAGGGGAGAGGAGGTGAAGCAATTAGATATATATATATATATATATATATATATATAGAAAGAAAGAAAGAAAGAAATTTTATTAAAGGTCCACGGAAGGCCATACACTTAAGAATAGTGTTCAGTACTTTGAGGAAAGCCATTCTTTATGTAAGTAAAAAGAAACTATACTGTGTATGGTAAGACTTGAATATTTAGGATTCATAATTACTCCCGAGGGGGTAGAAATGGATCCAAAGAAAGTAGCTGCGATACTGACTTGGCCAATCCCTCAGAGTTTGATCGCTTTGCGATCATTCTTGGGATTTGTCTAATTTTATTGAAGGCATATCAAAGAATATTCCGAAATAGTATCGCCATTGACTGATCTGACCTCAGATAAAGTACTTTTTATATGGGGATAGAATCAATAGGAAAGTTTTAACACCGTGAAACAAGCTGTGGTCTCAAGACCGGTGTTAAAAATAGTTGATCCCCAGAAATCGTTTTTCCTTGAAACCGATGCAAGTGGCATTGCGGTAGGAGGAGTTCTTTTCCAAGAGGGAAGGCCAGTAGCCTTTGAAAGCAAGAAGCTTTCTCCCTCTCAACGAAATTGGCCAACTCATGAATTAGAGTTGTATGCTGTTGTCCATGCTCTGAAAACATGGAGACATTATTTGTATGGGTCAGAGTTTTATGTTGATGTTGATCATGATACTCTGAAACATTTTTGTAAACAACCTGACTTGAGAGTCACGCATTATGCATAATATGAGTTTCACGGTATTAGAGAGTGCTCTAATGATCCAGATTAGAGAAACTCAAAAGGTGGACGAGTTCGTCCAGAGCCTTTGGCCGTATTCAAACCGGGGAAAAAGATGACCTGGCATCCCGAAAAGGCCAAACTTATGCAAGATATGCCATAAGGGATGGTATGCTGAAAAGAAATGGCAAGGTAGTAGTACCTAATCAGAATGATCTCAGGCAAAGAGTCATTCAACAGTGCCATGATAGCCCATGTGTGGGACATCCAAGAGTCGAAAAGACATATGATCTCGTGAGACGAGAATATGTGACACGTTGTTTTTCGTGTCAGGTAAGTAAGGCAGAGCGGGTGAAGCTACCTGGACTTTTACAGCCCTTGGAGATACCACTGGGTAGGTTGATAGAAAACATTTCTCTACAGGGTTCAGTCCGTTTGAGCTGAACTATGGTTATAGACCAGCGAATCCAACTACAGTTGGAGTACCTGAGAAAGTGCCTAGTGCTGCGAACTTTGTGGTTTAGATGCGGGAGATGCTAGCACTTGCGAGAGCAAACATCCGCCAAGCTATGGATAGAGCTAAGGCGTATGTGGATGAAAACCGATCCGCTAGAGAATTTAAGGAAGGAGAAAAAGTTTTTCTCAGAGTTCCTTCGCACTCTAAGTCTTTGACTGCAGGAGAGTGTGCTAAATTATCACCTCAATATTGTGGGCCATGGTTAATTCTAAAGAGAATAGGCAAGGTAGCCTATAAATTAGAATTGCCACAGGGTTGTAAGGTGCACCCAGTGTTTCATGTTTCTCGTTTAAAGAAATTTTCACATACAGGTGACTCACTAATCGAGGGTGTTGTTTTGTTTCAGGAGATAGAGGATAATGCAAGACGCAAACCAAAAGGAATCTTGGACCGAGGAACAATGCAAGTACGCAATCGGAAGATACCCACGGTGTTGGTTGCATGGCATGGTCTACCTCTATTAGAAGCTACTTGGGAATCCGTATACCAGTTACGGAGAGTGTTCCCAGACTTTATCATCGAGGACGCTGATGCCTGAAGAGGGAAGGAATGTTACGCTCAAGTCGAGGTAACATGACCTCGGAAGGGTCAGTCGACATTTTCCTTTAAAGGATCAATGTTTGTATTATACTTGTTTGGGCTTCATGTAAATGATAAAAAAGGAATAAAGGTCAAGGTCCTTGGTGAGGGTGACATGACACTAGACTGGCTAAGGGACCTAAATGCATGAAATGTGCCTAGGGGCAAATGGTTTCAATGATATCCCAAGAGAGGGGTAAATGATGCATTAAGGAGGGACCCTAGAATGAAGACATGTGGCATACTAGATCCATCTAGGGAATTTTGGGGCTCGTAAGCAAGAGCTTGAACGTAAATTTTGAGAGAGAAAGCTTACGACCACTGAGATCGGCTGGGAGGTGATTTAATGTGTCAGCGCCCGTGATTCGACGTAACGAGCTAGGAGTAACAGATTTTCGCGTATCATATACGCTGCCCCAACATACATCCATCCTAATCTCATACCATCGGATGCCAGAGTAGAGGTTGGTCCTCAAACACTTCTCGACATTGTGGGTTGGCTTGGATGAATCCACCGATCAAAAGCTGCTACACACTATATAAGCCCCTCATCAATGGTGACCAAGTTTCGTATAAGGGGAGCCTTTGAGAAGGTCCTACGATGAGATTGTTGCCATTGTCCTCCCGTGTGGGGGGTGTTCTTGAGAAGCCCTTGTCGAAGCAAGAAGTTCTAGGGCTTCGCACCTAGGGTGAGGCCACGTACTATAAGCTTGCCTAGCAAGCCTCTGCATCTCTAGATCGATGATGGTGAGTTCTCCCTCCACAAGCAACCCTAGCTCTAGTGTTTAGAGTGCCGGTTGATTCCGCCTACAAGAAGTTGTGCACCAAGTGCTTGAGCTGTCCCATGCATCCCTTGTGAAAGTACCAACGAGAGGCTATGTACCAGGCAGTGGCCTGGAGGACCTGGTTGGTCACTAGGGCCTGCCTTGCTAAAGAGAGTTTGGACGAGCTCCAATAAAGAAGCTTGCATAGTACTCTCTCGAGCATCAGGGCAATTTGCTTCTCTATAGAAATGTCGATGCTCACTAAATAACCGAGGTACCATCTTGTCTGGCCCTAAGGAAACCAACGAAAGTTGAGAGAGGACCCTTAGTCCAAGATCTCCTGGATCTCCTTAGTGGCTGTGAGGAAACCAACTAATTTGTTCTAGCTGATCGTGGCCCCAAATGCCAAGCAGTTTACCCCAAGGGCACACCAAATACTCTCTAAGCTTTTAGTAGCGCTTGTCCCTAAAAGGGCCATATCATTTGCAAACTTAGAGTCAAGCAACTTCTCCTTCCGGATTGGGAGCATGCCTGTGAAGCCCGCTACCTTAGAACAAAGAAAATAGCCAGATATAAGAATGAGGCTAGAGGGCAGCCCTCATGCATTGAACCGGAAAAGGGCTCTCTTGCATGACTTCCTATAAGCATCTGACAAGAACTCCCTGTGTACAAGCAGAGACTCCCAATATCTTCTAGTTTGAGGAACCCAACCTCCGCATGGTACCCTCCAAAACAGCCCACTCCACCTTGTGATTTGACTTCTTGGAGTCCAAGAGAAGGACTGCAAGAGGTTGAGACTCCGCATGGGCCTAGTCCACTGCCTCAAGGAAGTGTAGATGTTGTCTGGGATGCTGCATTTCTGGATAATAACAATACCTGTGTGCGTGTCATTTATCATGTTGGGAGGTGGGGGCACAACCGCAAACTCAAGACCTTAGCTAACATCTTGTAGGCGGTGTCCAAAAGGGTGATCAAGAGCCTCTGCCAGATATTTGTACGGTCTCTCCCTTGCGGGATCAGACAAAGACAGCCTTGGCTAAGCGTCGGGGTGCAGTCTCGAGTTGAAGAACTCCTCTATCAGACTCCGGATCCTGAGACCCTATCGTGTACCATTTGGAACTATAACAGTTGCTTGTGGTCAGATCCATGGAATTTCTTAGAGTCATGCTCAGGACGAAGACATAGTCTTTGACATAGAGAGACATCAGAGTCCAGAGCGCCCGCTGCCGATTGTCAGTGGTTACACATGGGAGTCTGCCTTTATAGACGAGACGAGGGAGACAGGTGGAGTGCGAGCGTCTGGAGGAGTGGTAGTACTTAATAGATCATCTCTCCTTGGAGTCATCTCAGTGGAGAGGAGGGATGTACATTCGAGTTTCCTATGGGTCTAGATCCGGCATGCAGATTAGCTTATGTTTATATAGTAGTATGCTACTTTCCACCTGAGACATCCCACTTTGCCAGGGATATACACGAGGAAGGCGAGACATCGCCATACACATCTCTTCATCCAAACATCCCGGATTTCTCTAGCCATGGGGAAGTCCTTCTAGTTGGGGACTTCAACGCGAGAACGAGCACACGTCAAGTGCCACTACTGGACTTCTGAGATGATACCATATTGCTGCCAGATATTGACCTGGATGAGGCAGGCTTAACGTGAGTATTTGCTTACAGACGGGGACTTGTCACATAATAAGGTCACACTTTTGGATATGGGTAGGATGCACTGTCTTGTCATATATAATGGTCTTAAGCTATGGCCCTCCTCAGGCGGCTTCACTTGCTTTCCAGGGTATAGTGCAATTGACTACATCATGGGATCCCTTGCCTTCACATCACACATTCCGAGTGAACCAGACACGATATGCGAGTCGTTGTCTAGTACATCGAAAGAATAGGCATTTGTCTGCCAAAATGAGAAGTTATTGAACATGTTGTTTAGCAACAACTCCAAGGAGTTTTGGCGCAAGGTCCTTGAGCGGAAATCACCCTCACCTCTCACCGACACTCAAGTTTGGCACACATGCACGCAGCCTCTACGATGTCCCTCACCAACTTGCCCTTGACCTCTTGCACTCACTCCGCCTTGTCACTCCCACTTTGTTCACCAGAGGTGGTGTCAAGGATCCGGCATTGAAGGTCCACAACAGCCGAGCGAAAGATGACGAGAGACTCTGTACTGAGTTCATTGCATATGGGGTTGATATCCTAGCCCTAATCTTAGCAAAGCTATTCAATGACGCAATATGCCTTGGCTTCCAACACGCATGGACCGTTAACACTATCACTTCTATTCACAAGGTAGAGGACCCCATGAGCCTGGAAAATTACAAGACCATTATGATGGGCTTGTCATGTCCAAGATCTATGCATTAGTACTTGACACAGAGGTCAGTAGGTTTGCAGAGATGCAGGGACTCAAGGCAGGCAGGATTCCGATGGGACCATGGGACCATGGATCATATACTCACACTTATAGAGGAGGCCAGATCGCGGAAGCACAAGGTGTACTGTTGCTTTGTGGATTTCCACAAAGCTTTTGACATGGTTCCATGAGTCCACCTCATTAGGCGCTTGCAGGAGCTAGGGTATGACCAAGAGGTCATTTGGGTTGTTATGGCGTTGTATGAGAGTGTCTCAAGCCGAGTTCGGATAGGTGCCGGGTGAACAGAGGAGATTATGAGTACCATCGGGGTCAAACAAGGTTGGTTGTCCATTATCACCAACCTTGTTTGGCCTCGACAATGATGAGCTCGAGACTTTCACGGGAGGGGGCTGGACCCGACCTTTCAGACACAGAGTGGGCACGAGTAGAGCGACTATAGATTCTCTTGCTCTCACGGATGAGCCAGGGGAAACCATCGGTGCCACATCATATCATTCAGGTAAATTTTGGCGCCTCTCCACTGCAGCTAGATGCGGCATTCCATACCATTACCTATCTACATCGTGTTAGACGGTATGGAGACTGCACATCAGGGAGACATAGGCTGCCATGGTTGGCTCTGTTTTTGTCCACGAGTGTTGCAGATGGAGGGGACGGGAGAGGTTGGTATGCACAGACACGTAGGTGGTTCGAGAGATTGGGGCTCCACATGGATAGATTACCACCCTTCCAGTACAGCTTAGACGCTCCATCTATCCCACTTGGGTACCACGAGAACTAGGTTATTCGAGAGGATCTCTTGCTACACACATTCAAGACCTGGTTGGAGTCGAGAGAGCTTCTAGTGAAGCTCAGCTTCTATAGAGATCATTGCCTTCGCATCTCTGAGGAGGGCGGCTTCATTGTCCCACCAAAGTATACTCGGATTCACTTACCGCACTCATTGACGATCTCCATTGGGCAGTTTCGAGTATCATCACACCGACTCCCTATTGAGAGCGGGCGAGCTGAGAGGATACCTAGGGAACATCGCCTATGTACACTATGCGATCAACAAGAGGTTGAGTCAGAGGAGCATTTCGCACTCTGATGCCCTGTGTACTAGGAGATTCGTGGTCGCTATCATTGTCTCTTTAGAGACGGCTTTGGTCCCCTCTCTAGGCTCCTTTTGTATCCAGACTAGGGATGCCTCGTTGCTTTCATTCATGAGGTGGTTCGACATAAAGAACATTTACTCAGGATACAGAGACATGCCTCGCAAACACCGCCCGAATCTTCTCAAAGCAGGATCACGGAGTTCTTCCATTCAGATCGTATGGGCCAGACAGTCATTGATGGCAGACATAGTAGGGAGTCAGAGCCCGAGGCACACCACACTCGACAACGGACGGGCACACAGATCACATTGGGCGACCTCCCTTCCTTGTTTAGACCTGTGACACGACCCACCGGTGTTATAGTAGCCTTGATTAGGCGGAAAGCCACTGCCAGGAGATCGAGACGGACAACGCCCACAGATAGTCGCCAATGCTCCATCACCGACTACGCATCTACACGACCCCACCCCCTCACGAGCCCCCCTTGACATTTATACACTGCGAGTCATCATTGTATTGGCCAGGGCCGGCATGGCTTGGTGGCGTGGATTGATAGACATGTGGATGAGGATTGTGATTATGATGATGGTGTCATTACTTATGATATGACTATATACTACTTAGGACTTAGCATTCAGCATGGGTGATGGTACTCGTTTTAGTAGCCCCACCCTTTCTGTTGTGTTGTATCAGGTTTTCTACCAGTCTCATAGACCCATCGGTCTTTCCTAGACTATAATAAACTTTCTTTCTTTCTCCCCTCCCCCTCCCCCTCCCCCTCTGCACCCCCCCCTCCATCTCCCCCTCTCCCTTTTCTCTCTCTTCCTGTCCCTCTACCCGATTCCTCACTTTTCACTCCTTCTACACCTTCCTCTCTCTCCCTACTTCCAATTCTATCCTCTTCCCCTAACCTACCCCGACTCCTTTTCTACATTGGGATCAGAGCCATGCATATGGAACCATTGCTTTCCTTTCACCTTTCACTCTGAATTCTCTAGTCCCAATCAGAGAGGATTGCCTTGATCAGAAGCACGCTCAATTGTGCATCGTTTGTCAACAACTCTCTCAAATGTCAGATCTGGAGTAGAGCGTGCCCTCTTGATTTGTGTTGCCCAGTACATTGGTCATTTGCTTGGGTGCCCGAAATGCCCACCCACGCTGCTGCTCCGATTGGAAACGTCCATGCAGCTCCTTGGCATTGGCTTGTACTGCTCTATTGTTGACACTACCATCGCCCGATGCGGTTGGCCAAGCAGTGGGCTCATTCCATTGCAAGCTCATTTTGTTGGATTTCAAGCTTATTGGTGCATCGTCCATATTGGAGCATTGTTTTCCAATTCTTTCAGTGGGTGCATTATTCCCAAGCAGCTTTGTAGTGAACCTGTTTCAAGCTTTACAGGCTATTTAGGAGATTCTTTTGCTGAGCGATGCGTGAAAATAGCCTCGATCCTTTTGGATTATGCAAAGGAGATTTGTGATGTTGACGTTCGTCTGGGCGTCGTTGCAGAAACCGCGTGAAGTGTCCTAACTGTCCTAGCCCCAAAAAAAACCAAAAACAAAAATTTTAAGGCCCTTTTCAGGGCCTTTTTCAACCCCCATTGAGCCTACCTGGGCCAGGTTTCATACCCTCATGTTCGGCCATTATTTTGAGCCTCTATTAATATTTTGGGCAGCCATATCTATCAGATTGGAATCATCCTGTAGAGAGCTAGCCTAGTGTATTGCAACGTTGCTCTTCACCCACCTTCTTCCGAGCCTCTCCATCACATTTTGAGCTGTGAGACAGGCAGGAATTCACAGTATTCCAGCACATGTGCATGCATTTGGCACATGGGGACAGCAATAGAGATTTATTACACACCATGGGACAATCAAATGCCTATGGAGGCAACATGCCTCTAGTATTGGGCAGCTTATGCAGGGCTTTGAGCAGCATGCAAAAAGCTTAGGGCAGCTTCAACATGAGGAAGATTCACAGACGAATGGAATGCTTTTGATTGCCATCCACAATTTGTTGTACCCCATTACATTGGATGTGTTGCATCAAGTATTCCTCCTTTTGGGCTTATTGAGAAGACTGTTATGCATCAGATTTCTGGTGGTCTTCATGCTGAAATACACTTTGCCTCATAGGCTTGTGCACTGCAAGCATGAAACCCCTTGCAAGGTCGGGATATATATGACAGCTGTTGTACCTTACATATTCAGCTATTAGAACTGACATACATGTCATTCTATGCTAAATGTGGAGATAGAAATGCCATAAAGCAGCCACTTGTTGTTGGAGCTATGACGTATAGAAAAGTTATGACAAAGACTAAGCAAGCCTATAAAAATAGACACCCAACATCTAAGGGGAATGCACTTATGCCAATGCTGCTAATGCAGCCACTACAGCCCAGCCATGCTATGCCTCTCCATAGTACGCAGCCAAATCGTGCTTCAAAGCCATTGAAGATGCCTCTACATGTAGGATAAAAATCTGGTTATTTTTGGACGATTACAGCTGCAAATACAAAAGTGTTTTGTGGGGATAGCTGCTCAAATAGAAACAGCAGCCCACATTGGAAACAAATATGGACAACAAGAGAAAGAGGGCTGTTATATCAGTTTGCAGGAACAATACATTGCCCCAGATGATGCCTTGGCCGGCGGTCTCAGCATACTAATAGAAGAAACACCTATTTGCAGGGTGATGGAAGAAGCATACATAATAGTGACAATAAAGCAGGCCTGCTTGTGAAAAGATAGATGATGAGCCAAGCAATGGTCAACATATATATGAGGGAAATCAACATGGAGATGACCACCAACAAGGTAAGGATGTGGATGCGCTTATAGTTGATTCTTTTAGGCATGCAAAACTTTGAGGGCAAAGTATTCGAGGAGGATGTCAGTATCGAGCATTGTATGATCTCCATAAAGGAAGAAAATAAAGAAGGTCACATAGATGATAGCAAAGGATACCAAAGTAAGCTTACACACAATGACGATTAGCAACATGTGCAGCAAGAACAAGATATGCACGACAATTTTAATCTTGAAGCTGCAGCTGCATCACAACACATTCAGGAGCATGACATTGAGGAATATGGTCCCAACTTTAATTTAACTAATGCGACTTCATCTTGCTCTCTAGGTAAGTATACCTCGGCGTTTTGCCTTCTACACTTTGCAGCCATTATGAGAACAATGGCATCTCATAGGAGTGCTGTAAAAGCAAGGGGACAACTTTGGAAGGGTGTCCTCGTGCTGTGTACAACACATGATAAATATTGCTGCCAAGGAATCAGCTCCATAATCCTCCCACCATGTAACAGCCCCCCAACTCGAAATCTAGCTCATAAATTTCAGATGTATGGCAAAGCTCATAAAATCTGAAAATTGAAGAGTTATGATTAACTGTCATGCTGGGCATCTGGCCATCCAAATATGCCCTCCTTATTGCGATAATACTGGCTTGCTAGTCCTTCACTTTCCGTCGAGCATCCGGAGTTGGCACCATCTTTTGAAGCGTGAGGTTCCAACCACGGACCGTCTCTTGATCACTCTGTTGTGCACTTGCCTTGTGTTTGAAACTTTGGGTCCCCAACACAAATGCAGCCGCATGAATGGAAGAGCAGTATTGGTTCCCCCTGCTCACGGCCAAGTTCTCCAACTCTCTAAACTTGGGGGTATTTCTCTAACACTTTGATATTTTCTATCATGTGATCTATCCCCTCATATACCTTGCCAATATAAGGCTCATCTCCATCAACCTTTTTCAGCAGCAACACAATCAGCTTACACAAAGCATACAGGTGTGATGCATCAGCCCAAAAGTTATCGCTGCCTATACACAAGTCATTGTTGAGGATGGTGTAAATTGCACCATACCTCTAGGGCATTAGGGGCAAACCGTAACCCTAACCCTAACCCTAAGGGGTTCTATATATCTTCATGTTCCTGTTCAATACAACTTAGTGTATAGGTAGGTATATCGTGTGCACTCCTCTCTCTTTCTCCCTTTCTCACTTCTGCTATCATGGTATCAGAGCCGATGGTGCTCCATCATGGTATCAGAGCTGATGGTGCTCCACTCCCTTCGTGAGTGTCAAGCCCTCCTTTTGCGAGGCATCTTCCATTGAGAGAGATTTCTGTCAGAGATAGCGTAAGCCCTTGTTCCGTCAAGGCAGGCAAGCCCTTGCTCAGTCAAGGCGTAAGCCCTCCTTCTGAGGCATCTTCATTCCATCTTCAGCTCTTCATGTAGAGCTCATTGTCATCTTCGATTTGAGACGGAAGCTCAGGAGCTTTCCGTTTCTTGCAACTCAAGATATCCTCTATTGATTGATGCTGTCCATTCTTGAGAGATTCATGCTCATTTCTCTGAGATTTGTAAGGTTATTTCTTGGTTTCTAAGGTTCAGTGAGGTGAGTGTTTGAAAAGAGTTCTCTTTGGAACCTCAGCCCCTAAGGTGGATGAAGAACCTGGGCTCTAAACAACCAGCTGCAACAACAGAGAAAAAAGAGCACAACTACAGCCCAAGGCAAAGGCAAGTGCCTTCTTCAAGACCTCAAGCTCCCTCAAAGGCGACTAACGGCTCTCGAAATGCTGGTCTGGGATTCATTCAAAGGTTCTTCTACTCTTCAACCTCTTCAGCGAGGCCTTCTTCTTCAAACGACTCCTGTGGCAGCCTCCTAGCCCTAGCGAGCTCTTGCAAAGCTTCCACAACAACATCACGGCGACTTAGATCGCTACTACAACAACTGGCGGCTATCCAACAACAGCAGCGGTGGCTCACCCCTCTACAACCAGACGCCCAAGCGACCTCAACGCACTTGACCACACCACGGCAGCTGTGAGACATAAAACGACCAACAACGAGACAAACTTGGCTAACGACTTCCAAGCCAGCCAGCCACGGCCGAGATCTTCCAAAACTGCAAGCAAACGCCAACCAAGTTGGGTATCCAGCCTCAACATCGTCTCGGGCAGCTCTTCAACACCGCCAACACGAAAGCCTCTAGTTACTGCTCCAGCCCATGACCAAGTTCTCCAACGGCTTCTCCAGCCACCAAACCGAGTACACGGCACATCTGTGTCTACCACCACGACCTGCATGCTTCCTGCGCCTCTGCAATGACATCCTCACAGCCGGCTCATCAAGCGACCTCCTCCATGACCAAGGAGCGCCAAAGCTTAACACACGGAGCGCCCACAACGTCCACGCTCAAGCCCAAGACGCTCACTCGCCAAGCAACTCCTTCAGCGGCTTCTGTTCAAGGACGGCCACCTTAAGCTCCAGCAACGCTGCGGGCTATGGGCCTTCAACGCCTCAAACGACGTCCATGCACGCCTCCTCCAAGCAACTCCGCCATCTAAGCTATACACAGCCGCAACGCCGCCTCCTCGCTGCAACAAACGCCCAGACTCCACGACCACGACGGAATCTTGAGAGATTCCGATGGAATCTACTCAAGATTCTGAAGATTCTTATCTCAGGCTCCTCCAACTGTTGACACGTGGCACGTGCGCCACGTCAACCTTATCACACCACGTCAGCACGCTTTTCCACGTTGCCCATTGAGTCCAGAGTCCCACTGAGCTGCCCCAGTGCCACGTCATTATCTCGTAGGCCACGTAAGCCCTAGTGACACGCCAGCAAATCCAGGCCACTGCCACATCAACAGTGCACAACACCTTGCCATGCATCATCGACCACATTGCCAGGTGGCACACCTTATCCTTCCCAACAGGTCTCAGCATCCAGTCATCCTGCCATGTGTCAACACTGACCTCAGCTGCCCTGTCAGAGCACAGTCAGCTTCCACCTCATCAGTGCCACCTAGGCACAGTGCTCTCTAGGCACAGTTATCTCTTCACAGGCACAATGCATTTCTGCATGTGACCTCAGATTGCCACATCAGCCCATGTGCCACCATCGTCATTTTGATCACCCTCTTGGGATAAAAAATTAGCCATCCTAATGCTAATGGGAGTCAGATCTTTTGATACAGAGGGAATTTCGCAGCACTCCAAAAAGCAAAATTGCTCACCAGCTCGCGCTGAGCATCTCAGATCTGCCATCTAACATTTTCACAGGTTAGCATCATTGAATCCTCATCATTGGAACCACCTCTTGATCCAATGCAGTGTCCTTGGCACATCGCAGTTCTCACATGACTTCCGTATAGCGTAAGCTCCCCAGTGGCAGCTCACAGATAGTGTTCTCATGGGTAGACACTCTCGCCGGTAAGCCTCTTGCACAGAGCAGCGGACTGCCTCCATCATGGAGTTCTTCACGTCATACAGTTGATGATACAATAGTCATGACTCTGGATGAGGTCCGCGAGTGGAAAGAGAACCTGCTTCGACCATTTATTGCCACATGGTATGTACCAGTGTACTTGAGCCTCATTGGCCTTGAGAGATCACACGCAGACGCTTCACATGTTAGCATGGATCAGCCCGCAATTTCTGATCATGCATATTTGTTAGTAAGCCCTCAGCATGAGGCACACTTCTCGGTAGCCCTCATCACAATTAAGCCCTCAGCATGAGGCACACTTCTTGGTAGCCCTCAGCACAAGGTGCATTTGGTAGTAAGCCCTCAGCACGAGACAAATTTGACGGTAAGTCCTCAGTACGAGGTAGTCCCATTGACATCAGCACACTCTGATTCTTATGATTCACAACCATCATATTCATGCATGGATACGACTCCATCTACTATCACATCAGATGCAGATACTCAAAACGAGTTCACCATTGATCATGCAATCTTACAACAGGTAAGTTCTCAGTACGAGGCACTCACATCTTCTACCGCATGCAAAGATATATGCGACAGTGCATCTAACTCTTCAGTTGATACCATTCCAGCATCCATTGCTGCTATCACCTCTAATACGGAGCACATCATCTCCTTGGACACAGTTTTCACAAGTAGTATGGATCAGCAGATCAATCTTTAGGACATTCCAGCATCGGCTCAATCATGCCGCATTGCACCACCCTTGGATCTAGTGGTCACCACCTCTTTCGATCAGCAGATCATTCCTCAGCACGAGGATACCTATGCATCAGTGCGGTCCTGCCCCAGTGCAGTAGACATCATCAAGTTCAGCCATAGTGCAATCTTGGGAGACTTAGTGTTTCAGCATGCACTTGTGGCTGTCGTATACAGTCCATACTTGATGCAGCTCAGTGGTTGGATCCACGATTTCAGATCAATCCCTTCATCAGTATTCAGCACCTCATATGCCTCAGGAACATCTCATGTTTTCACAGTTGTATTTCAAGCTTCTAGGCCTTTATATTGTCAACTCTTTCTTGACGAGCCTATGATAGATGCTACATCCCATGTTGATGGATGTTATCAGACGACCTTCATCTCATGACAGTTGAGCATACAGGTTGGACAGGCTCTTATACCTTGTCATTTGTATGGGCCTCTTCTTCAGCAGAGCAGTGTATCATATGTGCACCTTCAGCTCCAGATTTTAGCCCCTGGATCACTTTGTCCACACCAACTATGCAACTTTCTACGATCCTGCATCACATGACAGAGATTATTCTACTGCAGCATACCTCCGCTATTGCTGTCAGTCCTTTTGGGTTGGTGACACCCTTGTATGTCACAACCTACCGGATCACATCGCCATTGCTGCATCGACTAGCCTCACATCCAGATGCCTCATCCATAGAGCAACTGCACAGTCCACGGCGACTTATGACATGTTTAGCTGACATGTTTAGCACACAGCCATACGCACCATTGTGCACGCCGTCATCTTTCGATTGACCAGTCTTTGATCGAGGTGGATTTCACTTTCTGCATATTTCCTTCCTCTCCCTTTCGGCCTATCTTCTGGGTTTTATACCCAAAGGCGAAGGATGACCCATAACTTAAGAGGGGGAAATCCACATTATGTACATGATCGTAAGTTGTACTCATTGTACATGCTTCCGCTACGTAGTCACTGCGCTCACATATGCACATACTATGATTTCTTTTCAGTTTTGGATGCTATCATAAGTACCAAACGAAATCCACAAACAGGTCTTGTACATGCATCCTCTAGTTACCCAGTGCAATTTAAGAGGGGGTGTTGAGGATGAAGTAAATTGCACCATACCTCTAGGGCATTAGGGGAAAACCCTAACCCGAAGGGGTTCACATGTATATCTTCATGTTCATGTTCAATACAACTTAGTGTACAGGTAGCCATATCGTGTGCACTCCTCTCTCTCTTCCTCTCTCACTTCCGCTATCAGTCATAGACCAACATCCCAAGGGCATGCTTAGAAGTGGGCCATGCATCCCACTATGGGCTTGCCACAACCTGCTTAAGTGAAGGTCTTATTTCAACGAGTCTTCAAAACTTCAAATAATTGTATGAAAAGCTTGTCTCTGCATATTTCAAAAGCTCCTTGCTTGCAAACTTGTGGTACGAAGAAAGAGAAAAATGATGGCATGTGATAAACCCAACTCTCTCTCTTCCATTGTCAATAACATTTTTTACCCAAGGCAATTTACCAAAGTCTTTCATCAAATTATTTAAACAATGGGCAACACAAGAACTCCAGTGAATATGAGGATACCTTTGCTCCGATAATGCACCTACAGCCTTGTTGGTATTTTCTCCATCTGAAACAAGCCGCATAACATTGGATGGGCCCACATATTCCATTTCATCTACTAACATATGCATCAAAACACTTACTGTTTTTTGTTGTACTCCATACTCTATGGAGTGTATGTAGGAAGAAATCCTCTACAATATGCCAAAATACCCTCAAGTGAGCGACTTCGCACATCATTCCAACCATTTGCAACCACAATCACCCCACTTGCTGTTTTTTGTTGTCTTCCACACTCTATGGAGTGTAGGAAGAAGATCCTCCACGATATGCCAAAATGCCCTGAAGTGAGCGACTTTGTACAACATTCCAACCATCTACAGCCAAATTCACCCCATACTTAACGCCATTTCTCTTTCACAGGCTGAATGGCTTCATTAAATGCCTTCAACTCATCCTCTAGAAGCTTTTCCCTCAATGCATCAAAAGTGGGAGGGGTATATGTGGGCCCGAATGCTGTAATTTCAGCCACCATCTTCTTGAAATATGCAGATCGTGCAACATTGAGACTAATCCCATTCGAGTAAAGAAAAGGGCCACGGTTGCATCAACTGCGCCTTCCTTTGTGGATGCCATCTTGTGTAAAGAGTGCTTTGCCTTCTTGCAAGTGGGAGAGGTGAAGGAGATGCACTAGAGTAGCTCCAAGAACATGTGCAATCCTGGAAGAAGAAACTGTAGTAGCAATAGCTGAGGGAAGAGGAGTCCTTTTTTAGTAGCCACACGAGAGCTTGAAGTAGCTCCTCCACCAATGGATGCAATAGTCTTTGCTCTCTTCATGGGAGGAAATGCCTCGACCTCTCGTGCCAACCTTGCTTTCTCTGCCTCAGAGATTACGTTGCATGTTATAATCCCCCCTCCCTTGATGCAAAGATGGGCCTTCACCCTATCAGGGATCCCGTCTCTTTTCAATCCACACCACCAGCACATGAACTTGCGAGCGCCTCCTTTCTTGGTGTAGTAAGTACACAGTAGATTAACTTGACTCCACCAAAAATCTGATTGGGGGAACTCCGCCTTGGGATGAGACTCGGGATATGACTTCTTGAAGCCATGGAAGCTTGAAAGAGGGCTGAAATTGGAAAGAGGGCTGAAGGGCTGAAAGTTGAAAGGGGGGGCTGAAAGAGGACGGAAGAGAGGGCTGAAAGGGGGGGCGGAGGGTTGAAAGAGGGCTAAAAGAGAGGGCTGAAGGAGTGGAGGCTGAGCTTTGAAGGAGGGTTGAAGGGGAGTGGATGATGAAGGAGGGATGAAGCAGCCTGCAGGAGTGAAAGGACTTCAAAGGAGTGAATGGGACTCAAGAAGGTCTCGAAAACCCTTTGGAGTGCAAGAGTATGAGTCTAAAGGAGTGGAGGGAATGCAAGGATGGAAGTGGAAATAGCAAAAGGAAGAAGCGGCACAAATCGTGATTTAGGGGAGGGGATGATTGTCTAAAACTGCAACTTTCAGCTGGCTGAAACGGCATTTCAGACTTGGACCCTTTCTGAAACAGCATTTCAGGGCAGGCTGGGCCCTGAAACACATTTCAGCATAACTATGGTTTGAACATATCATCAGGCGTTGAAGTGGCTGCAGACTACGCGCACAGCCCAATGGTCTAATCGTCAAGTTCTATGGAGCCAGCCTTTTCAGCAGTTTGGTAGAATGATTGAGTACCAGCCTGGGTCAGAGAATATCGTGGCTGATGCTCTCAGCAGATGGGGCATTGCCACCTCCATCTCGGTAGTTCAGGAGTCTTCTCTTGCAGAGATGTGCACCCAATACCATATCGACTCCCAGCGATTATCCCCTACATGATGGGTGGTGGTTTTTTGAAGGACGCCTTTGTGTGCTGCCCCATTTTCGTGCTACCATACTGTTAGAATATGACCATCCCCACCTGTGAGCCCCCGATTCGAGGGGACAAGGGGGCAGGGGATAATGGATGAAGAGGGCATGCGGGGCAGTATTGTGGCCTGCCAAGTGCAGCCCAAGAGCCCTTCTTGAAGGCCTATTTGTAGGCCAAGCCAAGTTGGCCTGGTCAGCTCCTAGTTGGCCAAAAAGGCCGACCCATTAATGGAAAAAGATGCCCTGCAGGTCGGCCATGCAGGCAGGGGGCCGACCCCTGCTAGTCGGTTTAATGAGCCTGGACAGGGCCTATATAAAGGACTCCTCCCTCCTCCATTCCCTCATCCACTGGACTGAAGCCTCTATCCATAGGCAGCGTTCTTTGAGGGAGGAGATCTCTTAGGATACTCAATAGTTTTGGACAGCACCTTTGCTGCCTCAGATGGCAAAGATGTCTGTAGAGGCATGGGCTATCCAGAAAGATCTATATGAAACACATAACACGTCTCGGATCCTCACTCTCCAACATCAATTGTACAACTGGATATGAGTGAGAGAGACAATGTTCATGACCAACTCACGAAAGTCAAGGTGGTGAGGGACTAGCTCGCAGCAGTTGGTCAAAAGGTAGACTCAAGTCATCTAGCATTACTGACACTTCACAAGCTACCTTGAAGTTTCAAGAGTTCTGTGATGACAGTCACTGTAGGACAGAGGACCAAGCCTCTCACATTCGAAGAGCTTGGCCCTTTACTATTGCAGGAGGAGGCTCGGGAGAAACTATTCAATCAATCAGACGAGAAAGCAATTGTGGCAAGAGACAAGCCAGGCAATGGGGATTCCAAGAACAACAAGACTGAGGCGTGGGTCATCTTGAAGGATCTGTACAAAACATATAACACGTCTCGGATCCTCACTCTCCAGCATCAGTTATACAATCTGGATATGAGTGAGGGAGACAACATTCATGACCATTTGACGAGAGTCAAGGTGGTGAGGGATCAGCTTGCAACAGACAACAGTCACTACAGAACAGAGGACCAAGCCTCTCACATTCGAAGAGCTTGGCACTTGCAAAACTATTCAATCAATTGGATGAGAAAGCGCTCGTGGCAAGGGACAAGCCAGGCAATGGCAAGTTCAAGGATTCTAAGAACAACAAGACCGAGGATGTAGAGAAAAAGAAGAAGATGAAATGCTTCTATTGTGAAAAGCTTGGTCACTCAGCTAAGGAATGCCGCAAGAAGAAGGCAGACCTCAAGCAGGAGTCCAAAGCCAAGGAGGAGCCAAAGACTGAATTGGCCAATGTCACTACCAGTGCTCTCTTTAGCATTATTGAGTACTTCTCAGCCTACGCAGTTAGCGAAGGCAAGGAGGGTTGGTACGTGGACAATAGAGCCTCAAAGCACATGTCCAACAAGAAAGATTGGTTCAAGACCATGGAAGATACGCATCGTGACTCCAAGGTCACTGTGGGGGATAACCGGACATGCATCCCATTCATCACAGCTGCAAGAGACGAGGAGCTGATTTCTAGTGTACTATATGTATCGACTTTGTGTAAGAATCTTTTGTCTGTCAGCCAGATGGACAAACACAACATGTCGATCCTATTCGACGATGGCAAAGTCACTGTCTCATCCAAGGCAAGTGGAAAGGTGGTGGCTCATGGTGTTGAGGAGCATGGGCTATATCGGCTCAACACTTTGTTGGTGCACGGGGACCATGGTAGATCCAAATTATGGCATGAGCGGTTTGGTCATGTCAATTATGGCACTCTGGACGAGATGCAAAAGCCCAAGATGGTGGATGGACTTCCACCGATTGCAGGCAATGATCGTGCTTGCAGGGCGTGCTGGGAGGGCAAGCAACACAGGGACAAGTTCCCATGGGAGGCCTCATTACGGGCCAAGAAGCCGATCGAGTTGGTTCACTCCAACATTTGCGGTCTGATGTCAACAAATATATTTGCAGGTTCGCGGATTCTATTTTATTTGTGGATGATTTCAATCAAATGACCTAGATATACTGCTTGGCCAAGAAGTCTCAGGCTTATGAGAAATTCAAAGAATGGAAGACCTAGGTAGAAAAGGAGACCAAGGAGGTAGTCAGAGTCTTCTACACAGACACAAGAGGGGAGTTGACTTCTACCGAGTTGAATGGATTTTGCAAGAAGCATGGGATCAAGTGGCAACTTATTACAGCTCGCACATCTCAACAGAGCGGAGTTGCTGAGCGGAAGCACAAGACCGTCACAGAGACAAGTTTGACCATGTTGCGAGGGAGAAATCTTTTGAAAGCTTATTGGGGTGAAGCCATGAACACTGCCGTTCACATCCTCAATATAACTAAGACAAAGGTTGTTGATGATAAGATTCCATATGAAGCTTACTATGGTAAGAAACCTACAGTATCTCATTTGTGGATTTATGGTTCTAATGCATTTATTCATGTGCATAAGGATGTGCGGACGAAGCTTTATTTCCATAGCAAAAGATATATCCTTGTGGGATACAGTGAAGAATCCAAGGCTTATCGCTTGTACGACTCGGTAAAGAAAGATCCTCATCAGCAGGGACGTGATCTTCGAGAGTCAGAGCCCTAGATTGAAGAATAGGTTCAAGAACTTCCGACATTACCCCCACCCAAGGTCACCATCAAGGAGGTAGAGAAGATTGAAGAACCTGAGGAGGAGGAGCAGGATGTCCCAATGCCAGCTACGAAGGCATCCCCAGGAAAAGCACCTCCATCAGAGAAGAAGCTACCTCAATGGTATTTGAAGACGTTAGCAGACTCATGGGTCATGGACATTCCTAGGAGCAGTTCGGGAGCACGTTGATCCCAACGCAATGTGAAGACTCTTTCCGCGAACTACGCTATGGTGGCTCAGCTTGAGGAGCCCAGATTCTCCGAGGAAGTGAGGGATATCCCAGAATGGCAAGATGCTATGTAGGTAGAAATGGATGCCATTCTGAAGAACAACACCTGGGATTTGGTGGACAAGCCGCCCAAGCGGAAGGTAATTGGTACCAAATGGGTGTACAAGCTGAAGTTCGAGTCTGATGGGAGCTTGGACAAATACAAAGCTCGATTGGTGCTGAAAGGTTACGTACAGTCAGAAGGACTTGGACTTTGATGAGACCTTTGCCCCCACAGCTAGGATGGTGACGATACACACTGTTATTGCCTTGGCTGCTCATCATGGCTGGCCTATCTTTTAGATGGACGTGAAGTTGAACGGAACCTTGGAGAAGGAGTTATAAGTGGATCAGCCACCGGGGTTTCAAGTACTAGGGTCCGCATCTAGGGTATGCATGTTAAAGAAGGCATTGTACGGGCTGAAACAGGCCCCAAGGGCATGGTACCAGCAGATAGATGAGTTCTTGAAAATCGGGCTACAACGGAGTTCATATGAGGCAAACCTCTATCTCTTCACTAAGAGGGGGTTGCGGCTGGTACTTATTCTGTACGTGAATGATCTTATCCTTACAGAGGACCACTCGAAGAATATTTCTCAAGTCAAGAAACTTCTCATGGAGGAGTTTGAAATGACAGATTTGGGGATTCTTCATTACTTTCTTGGGAGCGAAATCAAGCACGAGAAGAGCAGCATATTCATCTCTTAGGAGAAATACTGCAGGGACTTACTGAAGCGGTTTCAAATGGAAAAGTGCAAGGTGGCAATCACTCCCATGGAGGTTCGTCTGAAGCTGAGCATCCATGATACGTCTCAGGTAGTTGATGCATCATTGTCCCCACCTGTGAGCCCATATTTGAGGGGATATTTATAGGCCAGCCCAAGTCGGCCTGGTCAGCTACTGGTCGGCCAAAATGGCTGACCCATTCTCTAGAAGGAGGTGCCCTTGCAGGTTGGCCATGCAGGCAGGGGGCCGACCCCCTGCTGGTTGGTTTCATGAGCCCTGGAGAAGGCCTATAGAAAGGACTCCTCCCTCCTCCATTCGCTCATCCATTGGACTGAAGCCTCTACCCACAGGCAGCGTTCTTTGAGGGAGAAGATCTCTGAGGATACTCAGCAGTATTGGACAGCACCCTTGCTGCCTACTTTGTGCTCATCTTGAGCTTTTTTATCCCACTCTCCATCGAAGAATATTCTCTCTCTGTCTCTGTCTCTGTCTCTCTCTCTCTCATGTGCTGTTCCAGCAAGGTTTCATAGTATCTAGAGGTTTCAGAGTGTTCTATGAGCTGTGATTGTTGAGAGGTGTGAGACATTCTATCCTCCAATTTCCAACACATACTCCATGATAGGCACGATTCCATAGTTGGCGGACACTGAGGGATTGTAGGCACTCTTGAAAAGATTGATCACAAAATTTTTTGGTCCCATTTACGCAATGACATCCACAGTATGTGCTAGATATACCAGCAAGTGAAGGTATCCCATGGGAATTTGCTAGGTCTACTTCAGCCCCTTGAAATTCCAGATCAGCCTTTCGAGTAGATTAGTATGGATTTTGTCACAAACCTTCCACCGGCCATTGGTTCATGTGTCTGACCACTGTGGACAGGTTCAGCAATTCATCACGCTCATTCCATGCAAGGGACCGCAGAAAATCCATGGGATGGATCATGGCATTTCTTAGAAAGCATTATAACCATATAGTTTTGTATCCTATTCAAGTAATTGCAGGATTTCTTGCAATACAACGGTCTTCTCCAATGAGTCTCCAAGGGAGATCTAATAAGTCGGATGAAGTCAATACGGTGATGACGGCCATACCGCAACAAAGAACGGATGGAGCGCCTACACCGGGAGTCTAATTCATTGTGGCAAAGAGGTGATTTTGCGGAGTAGTAGTTGAGAAGATTTGCGGTTTGATGCGGGTACTATCACGCAAAATAAGGCAAGAGTTTCATTGATGTGCTAGTTGAGGCTTCTTCAAGTGTATGGTATTCCATGGTTCTTGTATGGAAACATTTTTCACTTATGCAAGCACTCATAGGTTCTCTGCCTTGGCTATGCCGAAAATGATTGTACTCTTTTGTATCAACACTTGCACCTCTCTTTGGCATCTGGCTTATGAGCAAATCATGGAACCCGTGAAAGACCACATTGCCGAGCTCCATTCCTTTGTAGTGAAGGTTTACTCTTCTATATGTTCAGTTAGTAGTTACTTGGAGAGAGAGTGAATTAGTCTTTCCCCTTGCTACAAGCATGGCGGGACTTTCATTGGCAAAGAGAGCACTCGTGATGAAGCAAGTCCTAGCTATAGAAAAGCAGTCGGGCCAGATTGGGGAAAGAGGATAGAATTGGAAGAAGGGAGAGAGAGGAAGGGGGAGAGGGAGTGATAAGTGAGGAAATGGGTAGAGGGAGAGGAAGAGAGCGAACAAGGGGGAGAGAGAGAGAGAGAGAGTAGGCCTGTAGGAGGAGGAAGGAGATAGGATTAGATGTCACATTAAATGGTAAGTACAAAGGGTAGGGAGGTAGACTTACATTGACCCCCCTCCACTTTTTTCCCTTTCTAGGCCTAAACATCCCCGAGCCACATAAGGCCTAACCCCCACTAACTTTGCTCAATCTTGGCCTTCATTGCAATCCATCCCTAAAAAATAATTTGTCCTCAAAATTGTAAGTGATGGAGGTACCAAGCCCCTTGCTGTAAAAAGGACATACTCCATCATGCATGCCACCAGTGTCACATGAAAACGCGTTTTGTCCTGTCGAAATAGGACGAAACGTTTCGTGCCAAAACGTTCCGAAACACTACGAAACGCTCCCAACGAAACGCATGTTTTGCCCAAATCCCAAAAAGGCATTTTTGCCCGTTTTTTCCTTTCTGCACTTCGCGAATCAATTGCGAAACGAAGAGAAACCGTCTCAAAGCACAAAGGGCAAACGATCTTGTGTTTATTAATGCAAACTTGTGTTTGCTTAACAAGACAAGACATGAGTACATGCATGACAAGTTCTTGGTTTTCATAAGCCTGATGACACCCTTACTGATGATGATGATGAGGAGGAGGAGGAGGAGGAGAAGGTTGAGGCTTGAGCTATCTGGATTCTAGATTTTGATCATATCATCATTGATGTAAACTTGCGTTTGCTTAACAAGACGAGATAGAAGTACATGCATGACAAGTTATTGGTTTTCATAAGCCTGATGACACCCTTACTGATGATGATGATGAGGAGGAGGAGGTTGAGGCTTGAGCTATCTGGATTCTAGATTTTGATCATATCATCATTGATGTAGCGGCTAGCCTTAAGGCTTACAGCCTAGGCTTTTTGAATTTTGTACTTTTGACATATATGAAGTTTGAACCATATTTTGTAATTCGTCAATCTTTAGCCTTTCTCATTGATTTCAGATTTGTCATTTATAAATGATTCATCACTGCTAACTTCTAAGTTCTAAGTTCTAAGTTCGAAGTGTATACTATCTTCAAAGTTCAAACTTCAATCACAAGGGTGATATGATCATTGATCAATCTTGATTCTTGAATCATTCTAATTTGTGATTTTGTAGATGTGGTATGCATTATGCACTATATTTTAAGATGCAGGCAGGCTGTAGGTTGTAGCATTCTAAACGTGTGTGTGCTCAGCTCAAAACCCCCTTTCAAAACTCCCCTATGTTTTGGGATGCAGATAGGTTGTAGCATTCTAAACATGTGTGCACTCAGCTCCAAATTCCCTTTTCTAAACTCCCATTGATGATGTGGTGTTTCCTCGTTTCAGTCCTCCCTGAAATCCCAAACGTCTCCATTTCCATTTTTGTTTTTATTTCCCATTTCCTCGTTTCTGTTTCCCCTAACTATGGTTCGAACAGTGAAATCGTTTCCATATAGAAAATGTTTCCATGCTTTTAAGGCATAGATCATTGCACATAGCTTCTTATCATAAACTGAATACCTGGTCTCGTCTGGAATCATCTTATGTCCCTCAAATGCAACTGGATCACCGTTCTGCTCTAGGTGTGCTCCTATGGCATAGTTGCGGGTGTCGGCTCAAAAATTGAAGGGCTGATTGCATTGTGCCAATGTAAGGCATGAAGGTGTGGCGATTTCTCCCTTCAATTGAGTGAAGGCTGAAAGGGCTGCTGGAGTAAAGTGAATAGGCTACTTGGTCTTCACTCCCTGTAAGAGATTGGTGATGGGTATTGCAATCTTTGTCAAGTCTTTGATGTGCTTCTAGTATGCCTGGAAAATGCCCATGAACATGTGGACCTCCTGAGCTGTTATAGGCACCTCCCACTCCACTATGCCCTTCACTTTTTGCTGGATACCAAGCGAACACCCGCCGGAGTGATGAAGGGTGATTATGTCCCCAGATAATGTACTTCCTTCTAAAAGAACTGCTCTTCTTGGCATTGATGTACAACTTGTTGTTCTTCAGGAGATGAAGAACTTGTTGAACATGCATAAGATGATGGCGGGATCCTTGGAAAAATGAGAATGTCATCTGAAAAGACAAAGACACTATTACCGATTAGAGGCTTGAAAATCCGCAACATCATGTGATTGAATGTCACAGGCGCCCAGTGAAACCAAAGGACATCACCATGAAATCGAAAAGACCGACTTCGGGATCTTCAGCTCGTGAATCCGGATCTGATGGTGCACACTCTTTAGATCCATCTTTGATAACATCTTGACCTCGTTCAAGCGCTCCAAAATGTATTCGATCCTCGGCTTGGGAAACCTGCTCTTTACTGTCAGCTTGTTCAACGTAAGGTAGTCCATATACATCTTGGTGGTGCTATCCTTCTTCTTGACAAAGAGGATCGAGGCTACGTATGGATAATTACTGGGGCATATGAAGCCACTCTAAAACAACTAACTGTGTCTCAAATTCCTCCACCATCTTCTTGTTGAGCTGGTAAGGATGCTTGCTGAGCTGATAAGAATGCTTGCTGGGGATGATGATCCATGAATAAGCTCAATATATTGGTCCTTTGGCCGAACTGGTGGTAAGGACGAAGGAAGACCCGATGTGAGAAAAATGTCATGTTACTGTTGTAGTAAGGCTTCCTGCTGGGGTGTCCTGATTAGCATGGTTGTAGTGGTCGAGTTTGTTAGAAATGAAATCCCACCGGAGGGTATCCAGCAGCAGAAGGCTGATAGAGCATCCTTACGAATTACACGTGGGAGTGTTTCACTACGGAATCAAACATCTTTTCTTTGTGTGTACTTCACAACTATTAGTGTGTGTGCAAGCCAGTAAATAGACAGAGGTCCAAGAGAGATATATATTTCGGTCCAAACATGGATACAATAGACAAGAGGCTTAAGTCCCACCAAACCGTGGTCCTCGGTCCTTACCAAAAATTGTACCACTATCACCTTGGCTCAACCTCTAGATTGCTGAGCCCGCGTGCTCCTTTGAGCTTATGTAGACTCTCTGTCCAGTGATCCTCCACCTTACTGCTCGTGTAGTCAGCCAAGGTGGGTATCCCTCCAAGCTCTTTGTATGCAGCTTCTGGTTCCCTCCTTCACCTCCTGGATATAGATGTTAGAATATCACTGTATGCAGCTTCTGGTTCCCTCCTTCACCTCCTGGATATAGATGTTAGAATATCACTGTCCCCACCTATGAGCGCCCAATTTGAGGGGACAAGGGGACATGAGGGGGATGAAGGGGGGCATGCAAGGCAAGATTGTGGCCTGCCGAATGCTGCCCAAAGAGCCCTGTTTGAGGGCCTATTTATAGGCCAGGCCAAGTCAGCCTGGTCAGCTACCTACTGGTCGGCCAAAATGGCTGACCCATTCTCTAGAAGGAGGCGCCCTTGCAGGCCGACCATACAGGCAGGGGGCGGACCCCCTGCTGGTTGGTTTTTGACAGCCCTGGACAGGGCCTATATAAAGGACACCTCACTCCTCCATTCCCTCATCCACTGAACTGAAGCCTACACTCACGGGCAGCGTTCTAAGAGGGAGGAGTTCTCTGATATACTCAGGAGTTTTTTACAGCATCCTTGCTGCCTACTTTGTGCTCATCTGGAGCTTGTTTATCCCACACTCTGTGAAAGAATATAGTCTGAGTTCTCTCTCTCTCTCTCTCTCTCTCTCTCTCTCTCTCTATTATGCCGTTTCAGCGAGGGTTCATAGTATATGTGTGATCGACATCTGAGGTTTCTGAGTGTTGTATGAGCTGAGATCGGAGAGACAAAGGTGTGAGAGATTCTATCCTCCAATTTCCAACATGGTATCAGAGCAAGGTTTCCAGCTCTAGAAGGGAGTTCCTCAGCAAGAAGGCAACTCCAATTGACACTTAGGTTTGTTGCGTGGTCAAGTTCTCTACTGCAAGTCCATTTTTCAGTTTGCTGTTACAGCGAAAATTGAAGAGAAGGAACCATCTATAGCCTCTTCATCCCATGCTCGTCCTTCCTCCTTTTCTCATCTTCCTTCTTCATTCATCCCTAATTTTGGTGAGTCCGGGAAGCTGGATGGGACTAACTATCCCATATGGAAGGTGAAGATCCGAAGGCATCTAGTGGCTCGGAAACTTTGGAAGCTCGTGACGGGTGTTGAAGAGAGGCCGGAGGATGTTCGGGACAAGAAACAAAGAATTTTGATTCCAGTAGATGCGGACGATCTCACAGTGTGGAAAGAAAGAGATGCCCAAGCCCTAGCCATGCTGATAGGGACGACGGCAAATGCAGTAATTCCCCACATTCAGATGGCGGAGACATTTGTAGAGGCGTGGGCCATCTTGAAGGATCTGTACGAAACATATAACACGTCTCGGATCCTCACTCTCTAGCATCTTTTATACAATCTGGATATGAGTGAGGGAGACAACGTTCATGACCATCTGACAAAAGTCAAGGTGGTGAGGGATCAGCTCACAACAGTTGGTCAGGTAGACTTAAGTCATCTAGCTTTGCTGACACTTCACAAGCTACCTCGAAGTTTCAAGAGTTTCGTGGCAACAGTCACTACAGGACAGAGGACCAAGCCTCTCACATTCGAAGAGCTTGGCCCTTTACTATTGCAAGAAGAGGATTGGGAGAAACTATTCAATCAATCGGACGAGAAAGCGCTCGTGGCAAGGAACAAGCCAAGCAAAGACAAGTTCAAGGATTCCAAGAACAACAAGACCGAGGATGCAGAGAAAAAGAAGAAGATGGAATGCTTCTACTGTGAGAAGCTTGGTCACTCAGCTAAGGAATGCCACAAGAATAAGGCAGATCTCAAGCGGAAGAAGGAGTCCAAATCCAAGGAGAAAAACACTGAATCGGCCAACGTCACTATACTGACGCTGTCTTAATCATTACTGAGTACTTCTCAGCCTACACAGTTAGCAAAGGCAAGGAGGGCTGGTACGTGGACAGTGGAGCCTCAAAGCACATGTCCAACAAGGAGTGGTTCAAGACCATGGAAAGTACACATCCTGACTCCAAGGTCTGTGAGGGATAACTTGTAAAGGGTGTTGGTAGTATCCCATTCAGCAGGATTGCAAGAAACAGAGGAGTTGATTTCCGGTGTACTCTATATACCGACTTTGTGCAAGAATCTTTTGTCTGTCAGCTAGATGGACAACCACAACATGTCGGTCCTATTCGATGACGGCAAAGTCATTGTCACATCCAAGGCAAATGGAAAGGTGGTGGCTCATGGTGTTGAGGAGCATGGGCTATATCGGCTCAACGCTTTGTTGGTGCATGGGGACCATGGTAGATCCAGATTATGGCATGAGCGGTTCGGTCACTTCAAATATGGCACTCTGGACGAGATGCAAAAGTCCAAGATGGTGGATGGACTTCCACCGATTGCAGGCAATGATCGTGTTTGCAGGTTTTTCTTGGAGGGCAAGCAGCATAGGGACAAGCTCCAAGAAGCCGCTCGAGTTGGTTCATTCCGATGTTTGCGGCCCAATGTCAACAAATTCATTCGCAGGTTCATGATATTCTCTTTTATTTGTGGTTGATTTCAGTCGAATGACCTGGATATACTGCCTGCCCAAGAAGTCTCAAGCTTATGAGAAATTCAAAGAATGGAAGGCCTAGGTAGAAAAGGAGAGCGGGGAGCCAATCATAGCCTTCTACACAGACAGAGAGGGGGACTTCACTTCTACCGAGTCCAATGGATTTTGCAAGAAGCACGGGATCAAGCGCCAACTCACTATAGCTCGCACATCTCAACAGAATGGAGTTGCTGAGCGAAAGCACGGGACCGTCACTGAGACAGGTTTGACCATGTTGCGAGGTAGAAATCTTTCGGAAGCTTACTGGGGTGAAGCCGTGAACACTGCCGTTCGCATCCTCAACAGAACCAAGACGAAGGCTATTGATGATAAGACTCCATATGAAGCTTATCATGGTAAGAAACCGATCATATCTCATTTACTGATTTTCAGTTCTAATGCATTTGTTCTTGTGCATATAGATGAGTGGACGAAGCTTGATTCCAATAGCAAAAGATGTATCTTTGTGGGATACAATGAAGAATCCAAGGCTTATCACCTTTACGACCCGATGAAGAAGCAAATCCTTATCATCAGGGACATGATCTTCGAGGAGTCACAACCCCAGACTGCAGAAGAGGTTAAGGAACTTCCAACATTACCCCTATCCAAGGTCACCATCAAAGAGGTGGAGACATCTGAAGAACCCGAGGAGGAGGAGGAGTAGGACGTGTCAGTGTCAGCTCTGAAGTCATGTCTAGCAAAGGCACCTCTGTCAGAGAAAAAGCTACCTTTGTGGTATTTGAAGACTTTAGCAAACTCACGGGTCACTGACATTCCCAAGAGCAATTCCGGAGCTCGGCGGTCTCAATGCAACGTGAAGACTCCCTCCGCAAACTATGCTATGGTGGCTCAGATTGAGGAGCCCAGATCTTTTGAGGAAGCGAGGGATACTCCAGAATAGCAAGATGCTATGCAAGCAAAGATGGACGCCATTCTGAAAAACGACACTTGGGATTCCGTGGACAAGCCAACCAAGTGGAAGGTAATTGGTACCAAATGGGTGTACAAGCTTAGGTTCGCTTAGGTTCAAATCAGATGGGAGCTTGGACAAGTACACAACTCAATTGGTGGTGAAAGGCTACGCATAGCCAGAGGGACTTGACTTCGATGAACTTCGATGAGACCTTCGCCCCCACAGCGAGGATGGTGACGATACGCACTGTTATTGCCTTGGCTGCTCATCATAGTTGGCCTATCTTTCATATGGACGTGAAGTATGCATTCTTGAACGGAACCCTAGAGGAGGAGGTATACGTGGATCAGCCACCAGGCTTTCAGGTTCCAGGGTCCACATCCATGAAGATCGGGCTACAATGGAGTCCATCTGAGGCAAACCTCTATCTCTTCACTAAGAGGGGGTTACGGTTGGTACTTATCCTCTACATGGATGATCTTATCCTTACAGGAGACGACTCGAAGAACATTTCACATGTCAAGAGACTTCTCATGGAGACGTTTGAGATGACAGATCTGGGGATTTTTCACTACTTTCTTGGGATCGAAGTCAAGTAGGAGAAGAGCAGCATATTCATCTCTCAGGAGAAATACTGCAGGGAGTTACTGAAGCGGTTTCAAATGGAAGAGTGCAAGGTGGCAATACTCCCATGGAGGTTGGCCTGAGAGCATCCATGATACATCTCAGCCAGTTG
This sequence comes from Dipteris shenzhenensis, assembly GCF_047967505.1. NCBI lineage: Eukaryota > Viridiplantae > Streptophyta > Polypodiopsida > Gleicheniales > Dipteridaceae > Dipteris > Dipteris shenzhenensis. The sequence continues at coordinate 6,303,531 of NC_141605.1, forward strand.
ATGCATCATTGTATCGACGGAGGGTGGGGAGTTTACTTTATCTCACCCACACCAGACCAGATATCTCCTTTGCAGTAGGGCTACTTTGTTAGTTATCCGCCAAACCTAGGAAGGCCCATTGGGCCGCAAGCATGAGGGTGCTAAGGTACTTCAAGAGTGCATTTACCTATGGCATTACATACAAAAAATTGCATCGAGCTAGGCAGATTCTGTGACAGTGATTGGGTAGGTGATGGTGACACCAAAAGATCTACTACAGGGTATTCTTTCATACTTGCATCAAGGGCCATCTCATGGCTAAGCAAGAAACAACCTTTTGTTACCCTTTCATCGACAGGGGCAGAGTATAGGGCTGCGTGCACTGTAGCATGCGATTGTGGCTCAGGTGGATCCTGGAGGAGATTGGACGTGACTTAGGAGGATGCGACGGCGATCATGTGCGACAACTAGAGTTGCATAGCCATCGCCAAGAACCCTGTGTTCCATGCACGGACAAAGCATATCGAAGTCCACTACCACTTCGTACGGGAGCTCATCATTGATGATATCATGGAGCTGATGTACTGTCCACCCACCGACAATATCTCAGACGTCTTCACGAAGGCTCTCCCCAGGGATCAGATGGAGCAACTCATTCGACGCATGGGGATCAGCTCACAATTGTTTCATTGAGAGGAGGTGTTGCAATATCATTGTCCCCACCTGTGAGCCCCCCCGATTTGAGGGGACAAGGGGGCAAGAGATAATAGGGGGGGGATGAAGGGGTCATGCAAGGCAGCAGGATTGTGGCCTGCCAAATGCTGCCCAAAGAGCCCTGTTTGAGGGCCTATTTATAGGCCAGGCCAAGTCAGCCTGGCCAAAATGGCCCCCGACCCATTCTCCAAAAGGAGGCGCCCTTGCAGGTTGGCCATGCAAGAAGGGGGCCGACCCCCTGCTGGTCGGTTTTTGACAGCCCTAGACAGGGCCTATATAAAGGGCACCTCACTCCTCCATTCCCTCATCCACTGAACTGAAGCCTACACGGCATCCTTGCTGCCTACTTTGTGTTCATCTGGAGCTTTTTTATCCCCCACTTTGTGGAAGAATATAGTCTGAGTTTTGTCTCTCTCTCTCTCTCTTATGCTGTTCCAGCAAGGGTTCATAGTATATGTGTGATCGACATTTGAGGTTTCTGAGTGTTGTATGAGCTGAGATCGGAGAGAGATGTGTGAGAGATTCTATCCTCCAATGTCCAACAATAGGCCCAAGAGAGGTTGGCCAGTCAGGGTCGCATCAACTCAGGCAATGGATATCATCTTGGGAGCACGATGGTGGCAGACTACCAGAACCATGGCCTTGATCTCAAAATCCTAGGCCACGGGGGTAAGTTCATTCCTTGGCTTAAGAATACTCTTCGTTGACCGTAGATATCAGCAGTTCTTATGGCTAGAGATCCGCCAAGGTCGTGGTCTACGTCAACTTTGTTGGATTAGGGTTGGTCACCTCCCCACCTAGAAGCCCCACACAAGGAGTGCATGGGGGGGTGTACCTAGGGTTTGAGAGATTGCCACATGGGCAGCATTGTGGCTGCCATGTGGGCAGTAGTTAGACAAAGTAAGAGGACAAAGGAGTACCTGGCAGAGAAGGCATCTCTAGGTGGGCAGATCTGAGGCAGCAAGGCCCAGTAGCTGTCCATGGGTGGAGAGGTCCTAGATGCGCAGGGTTTCCAGCAACTAATAGCTGCGATGAGATGGCAGCTGATGTCAGCATAGGCACGACAGGAACAGCAGCAGTGCGGACTGTCTGGAGCAGATCTGGAGGCTGTCAGAGGCCGAGAAGGGTGCAGGACTGAGGAAGGAAGAAAAAACCTGGATGCACAGCAGTTTGGAGGCCATATGGGCTTGGAAAGGGCTCCGGATAAGGATGGGCTAGGCAAGTAGGGGCAGACCGGTCAGCTATGCTAGAGTCACAGTGGGCTGAGGCTTCAACTCTGCTCCCGTCGCAATCTCCCATGTCCATCTCACCACCAAATGGCTCCGAACCGTCATCTTCCATAGGGGTAATTTGTCCCATCCAACTTGCCCGTTTTCCCAAAGTTCGGGATTGGATACCTAGCAGCCATGACAATTACCTGAAAGGGAGAGGTAGAAAGCCATACACCTGTCTGAACATGAGTCTCCCTCCTTGCAAGGGCATTTTCCTTCAGACTTAGAAGATGATTCCCTAGAGCTTTGAATCAAGGGTGTCCTTAAGCAAGGTCCTTGCCTTCAAGCTCCACCACTTGTAAACTTCCGTTAGAGCTCTGATACCATGTTAGAAATTTACAACAGAGGATATACGTAGCGGAAGACTAATAGAGACGAGGAATTCACACAGTGGTGTTAGACCTGTGTAATCCAAAAACTTCTTTCTTTATGTGCACTTAATGTAGATGAGTGCAGCAAGTAAATGAGAAATGCACACGAGAGATGTAGAACCGACCAGTAAATGAGCAGCGCACAGGAGATATGAGTGCAGCAAGTAAACCTGCCCAAAACCAGGCCATACCCTGCTCCACATAGGCGCCTATCAGCTCCAACTGTCCTGGCTCTGTTTTAAACCTGTCCAGGCCCTGGAATGCCTGCCATTACTCCTTACAGACACCTGCAGCCACCCGTACAATAGGCACCTGTATTCCGTAGCATTTCTGTAGGATCCCATGCAGCTGGTCTCATCCCCATGCTAAAACACCTGCGCAAATATCCTCCCCTTTGATTCTGATAGTCTTGTTGCAGTCACGCACTAGTCCTGCCCCTCCGAGAGCTCTACCTTGCCAGGTACCTTCCTTCGTCTGCTGCCCACATGGCAGTCGATGTACTGCCCATGTGGCAGCCCCAAACTGGTCCTACAAGACAGCCAGTGTGCTGTCCTCATATGGGGGCCTATGAATGGGGAGGTGACTGGCTAAACTCCAACACTACTCCAACACTTTTCATGTTCCTCCTGTTGCAACTGTATGGACACCTGTGTAAACCTGTTGGCATTATGGTTCACAGTCTTGGCGTCCCTCTGGTGTTTTCAAAGAGCTGACTTTGAAATCTGGCAGGAACCGTGCCTTGATATCTTTCACAAACTCCATAATGAGGTGTCTCAAGGTCCACATCATAATGGTCCTTTTGCCACTTGTGCCACCAGGTGACGGCATCGCCCTCACCTATGAGGTGCATTAATGTGAGAATACACCTCTTGTTGTCTTTCGTAGGAAAAACTGAGAAATAGCTCTCGGATTGGTTGACCAAGAAATCAACACTAAAGGTTCGGTCTTACGATCATAAAATTGATCTTCCCAGGAAATGAGTGATGCCTATGTCCATATTCCCAAGAAGAAAATGCTGACGATAGTTGCACAGTTTGGCTGGTGAGGGGGGCCCTATAAATAGGGATCCTCCCCTCTTGTTATACCAACACTTGTACAACTTAGTATCTGAGGCATTTCGATCTCTTGTGCAGATTTCTCTCTTTCTCGCATTTCAATTTGTAGTGTTTGTGCTCTCTTTGCTGGTCAGATCCTGCTGCACTCTCACAGCCCGCCAATCCACCCTATTGTAAGCCTTTCTTGAAATCTAGTAGGAGGATAGCAAGAGGCTCAGACTCCTCCCGTGCCAGACGATTTCCTCCCAGGAAGTGAAGATGTTGTCCAAAACTTGTTTGAGTGTCATGAATGATGTTGGGGAGGTGTGGACAAAGCCTCAAGCTCAAGAACTTGGCTAAGGTCTTGTAGGCAATGTCCAATAAATTGATCGGTTGCTACTGACGGATGTTGACTCAGTCGCCCCCTTTTGGGTTAAGCAAATCCATCCTTGGGTAATGACTTGAGGAGCAGCCTCGAGATCTCCTGAAAACTCAAACACAAGGGAATGCGAATGCGCTCCCAAAATCATTGAAGACCTTCAGAGACAAGCCATCCTCACCCAAGCATTTCTGCACTAGGAGAGCCTGGAGGGCTTCTAAGAGTTCCTCATTCATGAAGGGGCCTTCTAATTGTGATGTAATGCCTTCCTCCTGGGATGCCAACACTTGTGGGGCCTCCTTTGCTTGAAAGTGTTGTTGGTAGTAGGAGATATTCATCTCCAGGATGTATCTGACCTCCGTTGTCTCTCAACCGCTGAAGTTGAGACCCCTCTGGGAGAATTCAGGTAGCAAGTGGGAGGTTTACATCAAAATTTGTTCCATTGCATAAAGTCAGTCTGTTTCCAAAAACTCTATTGCCTTCCACTAGCCAACGTTCTACTCAATTTTATTCATTTTATCCTTCCTTGTCACCATCCCAAGGCTCTCTTATAAGGGTTTCTTTGGGCAGGGTCAGATGGTAGACAGACTGCTCAAGAAAGAGTTTCTTGGTAGATGTGATCAAGTCATAGGTAGAGGGCGGTTTGGGCATCATTGACCTAAACCCTCTTAGGCAAGCTCATTGTTAGAAGGCTTGCCCTAGAACTAGAGCCTTGGAAGCTCGTACTTTAGTAGGGGTCCTAGGGAGCATAGAGGCCCAGTGGTAGCAGTTACACCACCTTTCACAGAGGCTCTCTTAATTGGGAAGGGGTGACCCTTGATGAGGAGCTCGATGAGAGTGTGGTGGCATCTCTCTAGGACAAGGGTTCAACTTAGAGTCTTCTTTAAGGATCATGACATTTGTGAGCCCTACCTTGTCTTTTATAGAGTAGGCTCCAGAGGGTTACTGTAATTGGATTGGAGTTGGGAGACATAGATCTAGGAGATGTATCAGCCTTCGATTCACTTGAGTGGCAAAGAGGATCAGTTTGGTCAAATGAATGGGGATATGGGCCATTGACCCTTGACCTTATAGTGATGAGCTCACTCAAACTCTCACTGGAGTTTATGGATTTGGTAGAGCCATATGCTTTGCTTACAGCCTCGACTCAGGCTATAATCACCGCTTGTGGGACAGCATGTTGCTGGAATTTTGATCACCTCTCTTGCTGCGGCCAAGTTAGGGGGAATAAGAGAGAAGGCTGAAGCTGTTCATGTGGCTCTCTTCACCTGGAGCTTTCCAAGGACTGCCAATTGTTGCTTTCTTGGACTAGTCTCAGTCATTTGTAATTTCGAGCTCCATTTTTGACAGGAGGCTCCTTGTAGAGGTCTTCTAATCGATTCTTGGTCTAGGACTCTGGGATTACCAGATGGGTTTTGCCCTAAGATCTGTACTACCATTGTAGTGAGGCTAAGCATCATTGAATATAAAAATACAACCGGGTTTACCCAGTTGGGGGGAGCGGCCTCATTCTCACCCAGTCGGGTGTTGGTGCACTTGTCTCTATCTCTTTATCTTCTGTTGCTACGTGGATGTATGTGGTTTGGATGAATTTAAAGTCGTAGTATTTTTATTATGAAGCTCTAAAATTCTAAGGTTTTTAAGTTTTTCAACTTGGAAATCACGCTTCCGTGTAAGCACGACTTTGAGATTCCATTGGGATTGAAATAGAATAGACAAACCAGAGCCACCCATGTAAATCCACAAACTAGAGACAGACTAGAGCTTCCCTCCTGCTTCGTTGTCTAGGGTCGGGATGTTGTATCGTAGTGCTATTGCTTCAACCACCTATTTGCCATACAACAACAAAGGAACAGAGTGAATCCAAGTTAAATAAATAGAATAAAAGAGGACCTTCACAAATCCTAGGTGATTGATAGAGGGAAGTGGGGATCCATCTAACTTAAGGAGGAGAGCCATGATTTGCTGACATTTTCACGTTTGCGTTAATTCATTCACAAATCATCATTTTGGCTCAAAATAGCAAACAATTTCATCACCTTGGGAAGCTGGAAAAAATTCTAGTGAGGCGGATAAATATACTGCTAGCAGTAGCCATAATACCGGCAGGCCTTTGAGGTATTACTTGTGGTAGTAGTCTATATACTGCTGAGACTGTGATAGTATTGGCAAATTATGGCATTTTATCGTTGCTAACATTTCCTGGAATTCCTAGCATTTTCCACAACTGCAAGCCAATAAATGCAAGCCAATAAATGCGATAGAGATTATGGGAGAAGAGTGAATTAATGGGATTTTCAACAGAATTTGAGTTTGAATCCTGGTCCAACTTGCACGCACCTCACCATACATTCAATGAGGTGCCAGTTGTGGTTGATGAGCCAAAAGTAACTCACATGTGGGGCCTTTCCATGCCCCTGGCATTGCCTTGATCTTGTCCTCTAGGATTGTAGAACATGGTCCAACTTGCACGCATCAACTTATGTTGTGTACTAGACTGGAGACTAGACTCTTTCAAGCGATCATGGACAACGGCATAATCATCTTCTTCTCAAAAAAGTCCTGAGAGTACCTCCAAGACACTCTGAGGGGTGAGATGGGGTTCAAACTGCACTTGATAAAGGTGGAGCCAGCATAATTTGTAAGTATCTTTATTACGTACTATCTTATTAATTAAAGCATTTTATTTGCAAACGAATTTTTTGTATATGCCGCCTGCAAACTGAATCCAAAGGTGTTGGAATTCCTCACCTCATGTAGTCCAAGTTAATTGCAATCATTGATGCATACTAAAAGTAGTCCAAGAAAAAATGGATATATATTATCTCTTCATGTGTTTTGCATGGTGAGTGGAAGTAATCTCCCAAAATTCGAGCTATAAGAAAGGTCTAGTTTATTTTTGAAGGAGCACAACCTCTCGAAAATAATCTAGACACCTTTGATAGCTCAAAAATTCAAAGATCACTCCCAAGAACCATGATATAGAACCACCTAAAGAGATAATTCACATTCCTTATAGTGATGAGGAGCATTAGAGATACAACCACGGTTTTGCATCGGCAACACATAGTTTACAAAAAGGCTTTGATAGTATTGAAACAACGCAAAAAGATCAGCATGGCCCTGCCGCAAGAATGACACACATAAATCAAGAAATAGTCCAAATTTTTGAGTAGCATAGACCTCCAAGCAATACATTAGGCGATAGAGATAGAAAGGGTACCAAATAGATATGAAAAAGAATATACATAAAATAAAATGCATTACTTACAAAATAAGTTGGCTCTACCTACCTCTTATAGCTGGCTCCACCTATTAGGGTCTCTTTTGAGCTCTTCCTTTGTTGAGCTCCTCTTTTGTCGAGCACCAATCTTCCAAGCAACTAGTATAGTATCATATTGCGTGATCTCCATGCTTTGGAGTTTGGTGCATCACCCTAGTATAATGATTATGATTTGCTAATGATATGAATAATGCTCCAATTGCAAACATATGCGAAGGGTGTAGCTCTCAACAACTGAAGTGGTTAGACCAAAAATTTCTTCTCCAGCCTGTAAGGTCATGAAGTGCAATCAAACAACCCGAGTCCTCTTCTGGTCCTCCGTGCTCAACAATCTTGGCCTTTGAAAGGTTCAAGGCTATTGGAATTTATTTAATAGAATTATAGTAATTCTTTCCTTTACCGTAGGGCCTAGCCTAGGGAGTGGTATCTGGTCCCTACACTTACAAGACAGGGGGTTAGATAGGACTATTCCTAAGGTGCAATTGCCTAGAATGTCTCTTGAAAGAATTACCATACTACTTGCTAATGGAAAGTTGACCTCCTTGGACCCTTTGGAGGCAGTGATTTGTTAAGTAGATAGGACCGAAGAGAAGTCCAGTTGTATGATTACAGTCAATGAACTTCAAGACTTGAGGATAAATTTTTGGTCCAGACTTCAACCACTGTGAGCTACACCCTTCGCATATGTTATGGGTTTGGAGCATCATGCATACCATTTGTAGATCATGATAAATCATTATCATGACATTATGGTGATGGATCAATATCAAAATCATGGGAAACAAGCGATAGGATACTATACCATTTGCTTGGAAGTAATATTTGATACATTTGTCCAACATTTATGGTACTCCCAAAAGCCACAAGCAAGTATGAGGATAGCATGCTTACTTGAGGCATGGCGATGTAGCACGATGTGATACATGATGATGCACCATGGTTTGATGCATGATGATGCTACATGATATGATGCATGACCATGCTACATGACATATGCACCTTTTAGAAAAGTAGACTCATGAGGTTAAAAATGAGCCTCAAAATGTGATTTCATTACATTGCCATAACAAATGTACATACAAAGAATTTGTATGCACGAAGAATTTGTCATCTACTACTGTGCAAGCTGCAGAGCAAGGTTCATATTTTCAATTGGCCAGATAGCCGATTGTCCATCACAACCAAACACCTGCAGTTGTCACATTGCATCTTTAGGTGTAAGCCTCTCCAATAGGTTTTACTCCATCAACTTTTGACCAATGTTTATGGTAATGAACTGCAAAAGCACTTGGTCAGGCATGTGCACGTCCAAATTGATATATTTATGGCCATCAAAGAAAAACTTTGCCATTTCAATAATAATCTAACCACGGGCATACATGATTGGTTCTCCCTTGTAGTGCAAAAACCTATAACTCTAGTGCAAGCCATTGTTTTTCGATCAACTTCTTGCTCACATTGGCAAATCCATTGTGCCTAATCCTCATAACTCTCATCCTACAGCACTTCAATTTTCTAAAGGCCTTTCTATGATCCTCTAAAATATCTTGTGCCATTTCCCAATTAATGATTCCAACTCGAATGCACCATTTGAACTAAAATTGAGCTATGTAGCCAAGATGCATGTCTATATAGAATCTTTGGGCCTGATGCAAGTGTGCTAGTCAAGCTAGGAGAGCATGGATTAAATGGTGCGCATTGGTACAAACAAAGTTGATTCTCTGTACCACATCTCCTCCTTTGATTGCATTCTCTAGTTGCCTTGTGCCTACGTTCTGACTCCTCATCTTTGCTCCTCCCTTCAAGTGTGCATCAATGTAATGCCTAAAGGTCCCTTCATTACATGGCAACTTGAGGAAAAACTAAGAAAAGCTTCTACCATTGAAGTATGGTGTGATGGTCTAGAAGGTCTCCTCTTGGCTAGCAATAATAACTCAAGATGATGAGGACGGGGTGTGTTGTTTTGCATGGTCACCTATCTTTGTGCTTCTCATATACGAGTCCTAATATTGTCCTTGCGCTGCTAATATGTGTTGCAATAAGCTAGAACAACCTATTAGACAGACCTGCTAGATAGTCTTGTATGTTCTAGGTCCAATCTTTCCACTGAGGAAGATCTCTTTCTTTGAGATAAATGTCACAAAAGTAACATTTCTTATGTGACTAGCTCGCTATCGTAGCTTTTACCTATCACCTCCTTCCACCTTTTGTTCCAAGACTGTAGTGTGTCCTTCCTGAAGTTTTCCCTGCTCTTTTTGCTGTTGGCTGCACTCCTTCATTCTTTGGATGGCTTCTTCACCCTTTTCTACTGCACACAGCCCGAGGCAGGCTGCCATACAGGCTGTACGGACAGATCGTAGAGTTGTACGGACAGACCGTACAATTGTATGGACTGTTGACACATTTTTCGAGGCGAGTGTATGGATGTTTTGGGCATAAGATTCGAGGAGGGCACACTTCTGAGGAGGTTTTCTTGGCACAGATCCAAGGGCATAGACTTCAGGGCAGATCTGGTAGCTTTTTGTCCTCTACAGCTCTTTTCTCGCCTTCCTTCTGCCTTCTATCTGTTCTTTCTCTCTTCTCACTGAGGCTAGAAGACACTTGCATCTTGCTGGGAGCCTGGTTAGAGCATAGGCATGAGGACTGAGCTCGCCCCTCTGCCACGAACAATAGGTATTTGGTTATTGTCTTCTTTTCAATTGTCTTTTCTCATTTTGAAGTTAGCCGCAGTGTATTTCTTGTGTTTGGAGTTCTTTCTGGTCCCCATAGGCTTAAGCAAGCACTCAGAAGGAAAGCCAAAGGGTCAGTGTGTTGCATGTGAAAGCCTTGAGGCTGCTTAAGCACATTTTGCTAGTGGTTTGGATGCTTGGATGCATTTCAGTTGGGTCGGATGCCTACGATTGCCTTGCTAGTTGGATTCTAGTAGTGTAGTTGGATTGGATGCTCAGAAGATAGTAAGAGGATTTGTAGAGAGGAGCAGTACAGGGGTGAACCCCTGGTATAAAGCATTTCCATTCAGAAGCATTAAATAAATACCGAAAGAGGTACCAAGGCATTTGGGGCCAGTGGGCCAAGGCATTTGGGGCTAGTGGGTGTACTGTGTGTACTGTTTTCTCTGAGCAGGGGCATTCTAGTATCCCCACTGTTGTTGTTGAAGTTTATTTGTAAGAATTGTTAAGTGGTTGAAGTGACTGAAGCTTGCATTGTGGCTATTTATGAAGTTTATGACTAAGTACACCAGGATTACTTCCCTTTAGTTTCTTGAAGGTGGTTATAAAAAGCACTGGACATCTAGAGCTTGGTGCCAAAGTTTTCGAACAGAGCCATCCATAGATGTGAGGTGAATTTGGAATCTCTGTCTATGGTAATGGTCCGTGGTGGCAATCCTCCAATTGCGTACCAATACTTGATAAATAAGCAGGCTACGTCTTTTGCGCTGGCTGTCTGCTTGCACAAAAGCACACAAAATTTGCTAAAATGATCGACAATGGTTAGACATTGAGTGTTTCGTGTACCTGCAGATGTGGGAAGGGGTCCCACAAATTCCATTGTGATATCCTGGAAAGGACCTTCGGTGATCGGTAAGGGCTGAAGTAATCCTACCGACTTTTGATGGGACACTTTTACCTTTTGGTAGATTTGGCATCTCTGCACATAGTTATATGCATCCTTTCGCATTTTGGGCCAGTAAAAGTATTGCTCTAGTTTCTCCAATGTACTGTTGATGCCTCGATGACCACTTGTGAGGGCGTCATGGCTGTGATGGAGTAGAGCCTGTCGCTTGTCTTTAAGAACACAAAGTCTTTGCTTATAGAATAACCATCCATCATGAATTGAATGGCCGGGTGCAAGAGTTAAGGCAAACTGATATTGAGTGCCAAACTTTGTGGAGTCCGCGTATTGTGTTTTCATAGAGTCAAGGTCCTTCCCTTTAATCTCTAGTACAGTGGCCTTTTCTATTGTTTGAATGGAGGCTTTTCTGCTGAGAGCGTCAAGGCAACGTGGTTATTCTTGCCAAGGACATACTCAATTGTGTTCCCGAACTGTTGGAAGATCTGACTCCATCGAGATTGTCGATCGCTTCACTGGGAGCTGGGCATTGTCTGCAACGACTATAAGGCTTGGTGGTTTGTCTTGACTGTGAAGATCCGTCCATAAAGGTGAAGGTGTATGGTGGAGAGGGAGAGAGAGAGGGTAGGCTAGGGAGAGAGATAATAATACTCAAAGATAGACATAATGAAATGGAAATGAAATAGCAAGAGCAATGAACAAAATGAAAGTACTCACATGTAGACCAAAGAGCTTGTAGGCTTGATACTTGATTGATTTGACACTAGACAAGTATAGCTCTTATATAGAGCACACACATACATAGGAACACCAATGTATATGGGATAACTCCCAATGTGATGCATGGCATCCATAGAACACAGTAGAGTAGAACTCACACTAGAACTCACTAGAACACACCAAACTGACTCATCTTGACTCCATTCCTAGCACCCCCCCATGGAGGAAAGGTGAGTGACTACTGGAATGGAACCAAGAACAGAACATGACAATGATGGTCATCGAACTGTGCAATAACAATCTAGAACTAGACATGGCTCCCATGCTATCTTAGAGGCAAGTGAGCATGGCTCAGAGGCTAGTGAGCATGGTATATAGACTCAGAGGCTCAACTAACATGGCTCAGAGGCTCATCATGTATGGATGCGTGGTCAACTCAGAGGCCTAGGAGACTAATGCACCAACATCCCGGAACTCACATGCCAGGCCTGATAAATAGACCTATCAAAGCCAATGCATGGCTCCCATAGTACATCCCTCTCTTTGCTTTAGGGACTTATGAGGGACATGGAGTCCCTATGGAGTCACACACAAGAAAATAAATAGATGAATACATCATTTTAGGAGGACTATCCAAGGCAGAGAACCTTGGAGTCCCTATGGAGTCACACACAAGAAAATAAATAGATGAATACATCATTTTAGGAGGACTATCCAAGGCAGAGAACCTTATTGACTCAACACACATAATTTATTCCATTCATTTTTGGGAAAGAAACCAGGGCAGAGTACCCAAATAATCCTAACCATTATTTACTATTTCAGATAGATCATGCAAAACAATAGATAAATCTTGTCAGTCAGGTCCAGTAGATGTGGCGTAAAGATTCTCGAACTTGGCTTTGATTTCTGTGGCTGAAGCAACAGGGTCAAAGTGATGAAGTAATTTGTTATCCAACCTCATACCGATACGAGCCAATGCTTTCTCCCTAGATGATATGACTTCTTCACGAGGACAAGGCTCCATGGTATCAAATCGATTTGAGGTGGTGAAGCGGTGGACTAGTAGCTCCCATAGGTAGAAATCCCACGAGCAGAAGTGGCAGGTGGAGCAGTAAATCGGGGGTACCAACCGAGGCAGTAGGAAGCTGCAAATGGTACTTCAATCGAGCGCAAAGGGCAGCTGCAAATGACGCAGTAAATGGACAGTCCGTACAGGAATTGCCAACAGGTTTGGGCGCGTATACTGATGCCAATGGTTGATGTAGTAGCAACTCTCTTCAAGTAGGTCGTTTCTTCAAAAACGCGCTCCAAATGAGGTCGTTTTTAGGGCGACCAGTAGTAGAAACATCTCCACAACCGTAAGCAACTATTTCCTTCACAACCACCCCCCCCCCCCCCCCAAACAGCAAAAACGAGCTGTTATTGAGCAAAAAATGGGCTGTTTTAGAGCAAAAAGCGGGCCGTCTTTTTTCTCTACGAGGACATCCACTAATGCCCACAAGAAGGGTGACTGAGTTGCTCCTTTGTGGGCAGCAAACCAAGCTCCATAGCTTCTGAAGGTGAGGCCAAGATAGGAGAAGAGAACAAGATGGGGAGAAAGGAGTGGAAGGGAGCTCAATCATGGAGGGGAGGATGGCTTCCATTTGCGGGCTTCCCTCATCCTCTAGATTGAGCATGGAGAAGGGAAAGGTAGGAAAGGAGGCTTTGATACCACATGAAGGTGCATGGTGGAGAGGGAGAGAGAGAGGGTAGGCTAGGAGAGAGATAATAATACTCAAAGAGAGACATAATGAAATGGAAATGAAATAGCAAGAGCAATGAACAAAATGAAAGTACTCATGTAGACCAAAGAGCTTGTAGGCTTGATACTTGATTGATTTGACACTAGACAAGTACTGCTCTTATATAGAGCACACACACACATATGAACACCAATGTATGGGATAACTCCCAATGTAACACCTAGCATCCATAGAACACACTAGACCTCACTAGAACACACCAAATTGACTCATCTTGACTCCATTTCCTAACAAAAGGGACAACTTCCAGTGTTTTAATTGTAGGAACAAAGTGGAGACAGGTTATGAACACAAGTGAGTAAGAGTGCACACACAAAAAAGCTCCAATAGAAATGTTCAAATGAAACAATACAAGTACTTGGTATATATAGTACCCAAGTACTACTGGTCAACCATAGGGTTAACTTTATGCCTACAACACCATATCTTTGTAATCTCTTACAAATCCCCCCTCAAAGATATGGCTGAAAGTACCCTAGAAACATCTCAGGTGTACCCTCCAGTACCTAAAGTACCATGGTTGCACAAATTCATCCAGATGGATATGCAACCTATGGGAGCACATGAAAACAATGTCATTGTTGTGAATTACTTCACAACCCCCCTTGACATTGTGAGAATGTCTTTGATCCCCAAGCCATGTCGATGTCATAAGAAAAGATCTGTTGACAGGGCTTTGGTGAAGATATCCGCCGCATTGTCCTCAGATGGACAATAGATGAGATGAATGAAGCCATCAGAAATACAATCCCATACATAATGATAATGATTTTCAATGTGTTTCATGCGAGCATGAAAGACAGGATTATTGGCTATGGCAATGCAACTCTGGCTGTCACAGAAGATAGAGTTTGCTTCGCCATCCTGTGCATGATGCAAGTCATGCAAAAGCTTCCTTAACCGCATTAACTCTGTAGTGGCTAAATTTGCAGCTTTGTACTCTGCTTCACTGGAGGAAAGAGAGACTTGCTCTTGCTTCTTACTGAGCCATGAGATACAAGCTGAACCCAATGAGAAGCAATAGCCAGTAGTGGACCGTATGTCATCAATGTCCCCTGACCAATCTAAGTTGGTGAAACCACTCAGCTTTAGATCACAATCTGAAGCATAATGCAAGCCAAGAGAGAGAGTGCCATGGACATATCTGAGAACCCTCTTTGCTGCATTCCAATGTGTGATCGTGGGACAATGCATGAACTGGCTCAAAAGCCCTGTGGCGTAGGCAATATCAGGCCATGTGGAGCATAGATATATCAAACTGCCAACCAACTATCTGTACAAAGTGCCATCAAACCTTTCAGCAGCATCATGCTTACTCAACTTGAGTCCCTTTTCCAATGGAGTAGCCACAGGCTTACAATTCTTCATTTTAAATTTCTGCAATAACCCCTTCGAATACTTTCTCTGTGACATAGAAATCCCATCAGGGGTCTGCCAAAATTCAATGCCAAGACAAGAGTGCAATAGGCCCAAATCTGTCATGTCAAAGTTGTGACATAAAGTGTCATGTCAAAGTTGTGACATAAAGCGGATTGCACTGCTGTAATTTGCTGCAAATAACTGCCAGTGAGTATGATGTCATCCACATATAGTACCAACATGACCAATTCTGATTTTTGCTGGAGAACATACAGATTTGGCTCTGTATGAGTGTCGACGAAGCCCTGGGACAGCAAAAACTGATGTATCTTTTGATACCACGCATGAGGTGCTTGCTTCAGCCCATATAGAGCCTTCTTGAGCTTGCATACCTTGTGCTCTTGTCCCTTCACCTCAAAACCTTGGGGCTGATGTACATAGACCTCCTCTTTAAGATCTCCATTGAGGAAAGCGATCTTGACATCCATCTGGTACACTGACCAACCATAAAACACAGCAAGAGAGATGACAGAGCTTCTTGTCTTCTATTTCCTCATCAATACTTGCGAGCTGATCACGTAGATCAATGATCTTGGCAATATGATCAGTGATGGCCTGGCCTTCCTACATCTCGAGAGGCAATGGCCCTTGCCTCATTCTTAACATGATACATGTTTGCCAATCTTTCCCCTGCTGCCTTTGCATCCTTGCACGACTTGATAGTTGTCACCTCTAGTACCAAAAACAAATACGTTAGATGCACTTACAAAAAAGAAACATAAAAGATCACTACATGCCACCTTCATAGTGTCATTCTGAAATATCAATCAAGAACCAAAAAGCCAATGTATTTCTTGTAGCACAATCACCTACCATTTCACTGACAATTGTCCACGTCAACTACAACATTAGCATGATCTATTGTAGCTTGCTTCATCCTTGCTTTTTATTGATGCTTTCTTTTCTTTGTAGTCTATGCATTGACATCCTCTAGTACCAAAAACAAATACGTTAGATGCACCTACAAAAAAGAAATATAAAAGATCACTACATGCCACCTTCATAGTGTCATTCTGAAATATCAATCAAGAACCAAAAAGCCAATGTATTTCTTGTAGCACAAGCACCTACCATTTCACTGACAAAGAATGAAGTACGAGAAACACAAATCTTGTAAGATAGGACAGTGTAGAGTGGCACACACACACACACACATTGCATACATATCTTTCCAATTGCAGATGACCACACTTGAATTGGTCTTTGAAGGAACTTTGTAAGCCTTGCAATAAGGTATTTGTCGTGCGTTTTAACTCCATGTTGTACACGTATGAAGCTCAAATCCAAATATGTGTTGAAACAGTTTATTGTGTGCTAGTCAATGTTGTGCAAGTTAAAAACAGAAAATTGGATTGTTATAGTCCATAGTTGTTCAGAGGTCATCCCGTTTTTCAAGGTACGTGACTGTGTCAAACAAACAATCGCTTGGTGTGTCACCATAATGCATGACACGGATTAAGTTATGTTTGTGCAAGATGTTATCAATTGATTTGTTTGGGTCCATTGTTGCCTGCAAATCCCAAACTAAAACTGGAGCAAATGTCTCCTCATAATCTATCCCCTCCTCTTGTGCATACCCCTTGGCAACCAAATGGGCTTTGTATTTCTCAACTGTGCCATCTGAATGGTATTTCACCTTATAAATCCATTTCGTGCCAACCACATTTTTCCCAATGGGCGCATCAACCAAGTCCCATGTGGCATTCTTCTCAATGGATTTAATCTCACCTTCCATAGCTTTCTACCATGCCGGATTATGCTGAGCATCCTTGAAGCTCTGAGGCTCATTTTCAACTTCCATCACTGAGGTCATCAAAGCAAAATTGACCTTTTGCTGATTTTTCTTAGTGCTGACCCAGGTTTTCCCCAAAGTAGTCTGATCCTTAGCATCTTGAATGGTCAACCTTGCCCAACGTGGAATAGATTTCTCTATTGTACCATTCGGAGCTGCATCCACATCTTTAGTGGCCTCACGACGTTGATAATGCCTCCAAACATGAGGCTGTCTATTCTCATTAATTGGCTGCAAATCTGAAACATTTTAGGGAGAGCCATCCTCAACATGTGGCAAGCCATGTGAACTATGAGAAGTAGAAAGGGAAGCATCAGGGTACTCCGTCTCATCGTCCTCAAACTGGATGATGTCCAAAGAGGTGTCATCGTATGGTGGCAAGTCTACACTAGTGAGCTGCATGCACTCATTCTTGGCAAAGAGAACATCTTTGCTGATTATTACCTTCCTGGTAGCGGGATTATAAAGCCTAAATCCCCTGCTTTTAGTGCTATACCCCACGAAAATGCATTTGACACTCTTGTCATCAAGCTTTGTCCGATGTGCATCTGGAACCAAAGCATATGCCACTGAGCCAAAAACTCTGAAATGACTAACCTTTGGCTTAAAGCCATACAAAGCCTCAAATGGAGTCACATTAACCAAAGCTTTGGTAGGGCATCTATTCTGAATATAAGTGGTTGTCACAACTGCTTCTCCCCAAAAAGCCTTTGAGACTCTCTTGAATTTCAGCATGCATCTCGTCATCTCCATGAGAGTACGATTCTTCCTCTCAGAGATTGGATTATGCTGTGGTGTGTAAGGGCATGTCAAGTGATGTTTAATCCCATGTTGCTTTAAAAATCCCTGGAATGCATGTGACATGTACTCTCCCCCTCTATCTGAGTTGAGTGTTCTAATTCTAGAGTTGGTTTGGTTCTCAGCCACAGCTTTGAACTCCTGAAACCAATAGAACACCTTAGATTTTTCCTTCATGAGAAAAAGCCATGTGAACATGGAGAAGTCATCTATAAAGGTCACAAAGTATCTTGCTCCTCTATGCGTGGGAATAGTCATGGGGCCACATACATCACTGTGCACTATCTGCAACACTCTGGTTGCCTTGATCCAATTCTTGCCTTGTTTACTGAATGGCAAGAGATGCAATTTGCCAAGTGCACACCCATCACAAACTTCATTTGGTGGTTGCTGTAATTTTGGCATTCCTTGAGTCGTATTATTGTTGTACAAGTAGGACAATGCCCTGTGATGGACATGTCTAAACCTGGCATGCCATAAATCAGCCTGGGAAGTGTTTGCTACAGCCAATACCTTCTGATCATAAGGGTGAGCATCAAGCTTGTATAAGCCTCTGTCATATGTGCTTGTTGCTACAATCTCATAACCTTTCTTTGGATCCTTGATCCTGCATTGGTTATCCTGAAATTCGACCAACATATGTTGATCATAAGCAATGTTTGAAACTGAAATCAGATTTTGCCTCAAATCTGGAACATACCAAACATCTCGGATATACTTAACTTTCCCATTATCAAGCTGAATGGGAATGTGCCCAACTCCAATGATGTCTTGAGAAGCATCATTGGCACACGTAACTTGTCTGCCATGAATAGGTGTGATGCTCTCAAACCACTCCTGGCGAGGAGTCATGTGCTTAGTAGCACCACTGTCGATACACCATGTATCACTTGCAACAAGGGAAGCATCCCCTGATTGATTTTCAAGATTCAAATCCCCCCTGGCATCCATCTTCTCATTAAATGCAGGAAACACAAAATCTCTATTACCTTGGGCAAGATGAGCTTCACAATGTGCATCTGAAGCACGAGTTTCAGTGGGGGCAACAAAATTACTGCTAGAGCTGTCCCTTTGCCTCTTCTTTTCATTAGCAATCCTTTTCTGACACTCTGCGATGTAATGCCCTCGCTTCTTGCAATAATTACATTTGCCCTTTTTCTGAATTTTGCTTGAACTGCTTGCATTCCCCTCCTTGGGCTGAGTTGTATGGCTGTGTTTTGGCTCAAACTTTTTCTGAATTTTGCCCTTTCCACCCATGGCAAGCTCTTGCTCACCCTGACGAGAGGCTTTGGCAAAATTTGAGCATCTCTTCTCTTCGTGCAACAAAAGCCCAGCTATCGAATGAGAGTGGGGCTGCCCTGAGAACAATGGTCAATAAAGTGACGAATGTGCCATATGAGGGCACTAAGCTATTGAGAGTAATAAAGACGAGCTTCTTGTCTTCTATTTTCTCATTAATACTTGCGAGCTGATCACGTAGATCAGTGATCCTGGCAATATGGTCAGTGATGGCCTGGCCTTCCCACATCTCGAGATCCTTGAGCTGATTTGTCAAGGCAATGGCCCTTGCGTCATTCTTAACATGATACATGTTTGCCAATCTTTCCCATGCTGCCTTTGCATCCTTGCACAACTTGATAGTCGTCATAATGTGCCTCTTCACATTTGTGGCAATCAAAAACATCGCTTGGACACTACGGCGGTGAAACTTCATTTGCTCTTTCGTCGATGCTATGGGACTAGCAGGAGGGGCTGTAGCAGTCTGCTGTCTGCCTGTAAGTCCGAAGAAGCTGTGCTGGATGTAGATGAGCCTGATGGCCTCACCTCATCCCCACTAACAATATTTCACAAGCCCTTATGTTCTTAAGCATGAATGACCACAAGGCATAGTTTGGTCCATCCAGCTTGCCACCCTGGGACAAATTGCCAAAATTGTCTGAAAGAGTCGACATGATGCAAAATGGGATACCCACAAGCTGCAAATGTACCGGCAAAAAGAACTGCAAGTCGCAAAAGTGCAACTGGCTGCAAATGTGCCTGCACATCCCAAAGTAATACTGGCTGCAAATGCAAAGTACGATTGGCTGCTTTGAAATCCCACTAACTGCACAATGCAATCACTGCAAAAATGGCATCAACCAATCACTGCACTTAGCTGCAATCTGAAGTGCAATCCCAAACTAAAAATGCACAACCCAAATCTGAAAGAGCGCACCCACAAGTGCTCAAATGCATCCAACGGAGCTCAAAAGCATCCGCAACTGTAAAGTAACTGCAAATGCACCCAACAATGCAGAGTATCTGCAAATGCATCTGAGAGTGCAAGAGTATGGGCTGCAAAAAAAGTCCCGAAGCGAAATACATAGCTCAAAACACTTACTGGAAGTGCAACTTGGCCCGAACCACCTGCAAAATAGTCCACTGATTGTGTGGGCAAGCTGGAGATGACAAAGGAGCTGAATTGAGCTGTTTGGAGCTAAATGAAGTTGTTGGGAGTACTTCTGAACACAACACACGTGTAGAGAAGAGCTTGGAGCTACTGGAACACACCCGGGATAGGCTGGAGCTGAAAAGAGTCTAGATTTGAGCAAAAACACCGAAAAACAGTTGAAAACTAGTGGAATCGCCTTCTAACAAGTCGTACGGACTCAAAATCAGGTTCTGACAAGTTGTATGGACTCGCGGCACCGTCACGTAATTGTACGGACATGTCCGTACAAACTGTACGGGAACAATCTTTTTTCCCCCCTGCCTAAAATGCTGCGGGATAGATTTGTTTGTATGCGGGCAGCTCCGAAATTTTAAAAACGTCGAAATCGGACCTCAAAAGGTCAAAAAACAGTCGCTGGACTGTTGGAGCTACCTCTAACGAAAGCTGGAGAGCTGAATGTGAGAACCAGGAATGCGCACTGGAGCACCAAGCTTGCGGGAGTCTGGAAGCAAGCATGGGAATGGGGTCTACAGATAGAAGCGCTCTAATACCAAATGTAGGAACAAAGTGGAGACAGGTTGTAAACACAAGTGAGCAAGAGTGCACACACAAGAAAGCTCCAATAGAAATGTTTAAATGAAACAATACAAGTACTTGGTATATATAGTACCCAAGTACTATTGGTTAACCATAGGGTTGACTTTATGCCTACAACACCATATCTTTGTAATCTCTTACATTAATGCCTGGATAACGCCAAGTAATTCTTTGTCGTAGATTGAGTAATTCTTTTTGGTAGGGTTAAGTTTTCTATTGTAATATGCCATGGGCCTTTCTTCTTGTGCTGTAAAACTGCCTCGATTGCTCATTGCTTGCATCGGTAATGACCAAGAATGGATCATCCCATGATGTGATTTTCATTACTGGAGTTGTTGTAGCCAACCATTGTAGGTCGTGGAAGACTTGCAAAGCTGTACCGGTCACGGATATCTTTTGCCGGTAAGTGTTCACCTCTTTTAATAAGTCGGTTAAGGATGCTAAGGTAGTGGAGAATCCGGGCATATCTGAACTGTAAGCCTAGCAATGCCCTACGAAAGATCAGATCTCCTAGGCCGTCGTGGGGATTGCCCAGCTTGTGATAGCTTGAATTTTTTCAGGATCCAAGAGAATGCCATTGGCGCTGAAGCTGAAGAGCTTTCCGCATATCCCGTATATGTTGTTCCTCTATGGTTGAGAAGATTTAGATATCATCTAGAAAGATGAACATGCACACTCCTATATACTCAACGAACACTCGCGACCTCATCTTATTGAATGTTAATGGTGCATTTCTAAGACCGAACGGCATGACTATGAACTCGTAATGAGCTCGCTTTGTCCTGAACGTTGTCTTTGGTATGTCAGCATCAAATATGTAGACTTGATGATAACCGCTCTTAAGGTCTATCTTGAAAAAATACTTGGCACCGTTCAAGCGCTCTAAGCTGTCTTGCAAGGGACTTCTGGAAGGGCTGAGGGCTGCAGCGGCTGGAGACTGGAGGCTGAATTGCTTGGAAGCTGGATGAGAAATGAGGCTAGCAAGCCCCCCTTTAAATAGGGGCTTTTGGGCTGGTAGGGCTGAGCCAACCAGCCTGAAATGGGCCGACTAGATAGTTGGCTGGTTGGGCTCAGATTCCTAGCCCTTTGCTGCCTAGGGAGGGGCATAGGGCAGCCTATAAAGGCAGCGCTTCCCAAGCCCATTCTCCCTTGATTGGATCTCACTTGGTCCAGCCCTTTGGGGGCCCTTCTGGGCTCCTAACCTAGGCTAGACCTAGCTAGATTTCTAAGGCGGGAACACTAACCCATTGTTCTCCAGTGGGTACTAGTGAACAAGGACTTGATTTTTGACTTGACCTAAGAGACTGACCTACGTAGCTCGTGCCTGATTGTCCTTGAACAAGGGCTCACAATGGGGTCTCGGCATACTACAAAATATCTTATCACAGGAACTATCTGCACTCTATCGATGAAGCGAGTTGTGACCGACTATTGATGAAGTGCAGGGGTGCATGTGACATTTGAGTCAAACAAATTTCAAATAACATATTGTTTCTTGCTTTCTAATTTTTGAAAACTATCATTGTATATGTAGGTGTGTCCTTTGAAGTTGTGGAAGGTACACTTCATGATTACAAAGATAAAAGGCTTGTGCAAATAAGGTATACCTACGCCAATGCATGGTTACCACTTTGTCCTACACGATCATATTTGATAACTATAGGAAAGAGCATACTTTGTCAAAATCACACACAAGGGCAGTTGGAAAAGGAAATGAGCCTATAATTCCAGCTAAAACAGGTCTTCGTGGTCGCCCATGTAAAAATAGGGGAACTGATTTAAAGCAGCAATCTTTGAGGAACTTCTTGGTTTCAACTTTGACATCAAGGTCAAATGTCCCATCCAATGAGGAGTGTAAGTATGCTTCAACAATGACATGTACATTAGATTCTTCAAAAGTTCACTTGATTTTATTATGTTGGGGTTTTTGGAAAGTGACTACAATGTTCTGAGGTGAAAAATGAAATGTTAGATTATTGTTGGACGAGCAAAGAAATGGAAAGGAATGGTCTTGTGAGCCTCATACTCAATGTGACATTATGAATGGTGGTGAAAGTTATTCTATCAAGGGTTGCTTTCGACACTTCAAGTGTCTACGTATATCAAGGGATGGAAAGCCCTTTCCAGGCTATATGTGTGGTTACTGCAAGGGTATTCCAAATCTCATGATTTTCGTATGAGAGTGTACAGGGAGATAATTTCATCCTCAAAACGAGGTCAACGAGGAATTGGAAAAGGAAGAAGATTTGAGTACCTTACAAAGGGTGAAATGCAAATAGAAATCATCATGCAAAGAAAGAAGTATGAGATGGTTCTTGTAGGCTATGGTGGGCAAATAGAAGGATTGTATCTCTCCCAATGTGGATAAAATCATTGGTAGAGGCAAGTGTGGAAAGCTTGCATAGGAAAGATGTCTGTTGTTTTTGCAATAATATTATTGAGGCACACAAGCTTGGAAAGTTTGGGGGAAAAGATGAATTATGGAATTTCTTAGAAGATGCTGCCTGGAATCTTGTACGAACAAAGCAGGGAAACAAATTCAAAGAGACCTCCAAGGCAACTTTTGAGATTGTGAAAATTTGGGGAGGGCCTCGATTACATGATCTCTTAAGTGAAAACTTGAACCATCCTTGGGTGGACGGAAATCTGTGCAATAAATACCAGGTGTTCATGATTACATTTTTCAAATTGTAGCACAAATTTGTAAGAGAGAAAAGAAAAAGCACGGGATTCTTATGCGGATACCTTTCATTATTGTAGAGGATGATACCTTTATCAAGCGCAAAATTAGGTACATACTATTTGATTACAATGTACATGCTCGATGTTGGTGTGTGTTTGTTAGCTGTTTTTGTTTTAGACAGTTTTGGTTATGGGCTGAACATATGTGCTCCATATCTTTGGTTTATGGGATGAACTCAAGTGCTCCATATATTTGTATATGGGCTGACCATATGTGCTCCACATCTTTTGTTTATGGACTGAACATATTGTCTCTATACCTTTGGTTTATGGGGCTGAACATATGTGTTCCATATCGTTGGTTTATGGGATGAACATATGCGCTCCATATATTTAATTTATGGGCTGAACATTGCGCTCCATATCCCTGGTTTATAATATTCTTCATATCTCTAGTGTATGGGTTGATAATAAGCTCCTTTTATAGGCCCAAAGGACCTCCAATAAGTGGTCGATTGGGCTGTAGAAATAGCCGACCCAGTCAGCCCTGCTTCCATCCTGTATACCTCACTCGTTAGACAGCCTTTTAGCTGCCTTGGTGGCCCCGCCTGGCCATGTGTGAGTTTGCCAATGGCCCAGGAAGTTCCAGCTCTTCCTTGATTACATATAGGCCTATCTCTTGGGTAGATCTCTTCCTAGATGAATCAAAACCATGCTCCCTGGTCTTCCTCAGGTCTACTATCGACTTCTTGGTACTATCGGAGCCACTTTCGGAGTGGTCATTGAAATCCCTCCCCTTCCTGACATGCCTTCTTCCTCGGCAGAGGCAGTCAGAGCGGATGGGGTGCCTCGAGTTAGGGTCATTGTCTCTAACCCTAACATTTCAGATGACCACATTATGCTTTAGCGTCCAGATGGCTCTCTCTTTCGACAGAGAGTCGAGATCGTAGGTAGATAGGACTAGTGCAAGATCTGCAGGATACTTGGGCACTTTGCTAGAGACTGCCCAAGGAAGAGAAAAAGACCCAAGAGGTCTTCTGGTGCGGCTCCTTCAAGTACTACCCCGACTGCACCTCCCCAGTGCTTTGTACCACGCACTTTAGGACCGCCAGGAGCAGCAAGGTGCCCTGCTTCGTGCACCCCAGGACCACAAGGGACAGCAAGGCACCCCAAAGCCCGCAGCACACCCAGTACCACGATGGAGAGTGATCAGAGCGGCTCCTTTACCTTAGGAGGAGACCTTTGATCAGGTTCAGACAGACGCCATCTAGACTCCAGACATGGATGTTGCTGCAGCCCTAGACACTACAGTTCCACATCAGGAGGGGCCTTCAGATGCACCAGCCCCAGTCACTTTGGTTTCGGATCACGAGGGGGCTTCCGATACTTCTTCCCCACAGACTGTTCCTGCCACAGTCAGGACGATCGAGGGAGTGTATGCACAGATGAGGACTCCAGATCCCTCTTCAGCCCTACCACAGGCCTCCTCAGCCCCTAGCTCCAGTTCTACTGATAGAGGCCTGGCAGGTCCTTCTCATCCATCTTCCCCGAGTGCAGGTCTTCTTCGCACTCCTCGGCTAGACTTGCTTCTCATGAATTCTTTTTTGACACTGGCAGATTTGGTGATGTTCATGGATGATGAGGAGTTTGTGCCCTCCACCTTAGGGGCCCCGGTCATTGGGATTCCTTTTGATAGGGCCTCCCCCTCAGTAGGTGTGGGGATCCTTTCACCTGTTGAGTTTCCTGCCCTCAGCAGGAGTGTTTCGGCCCAGGGGAAGCTGGTCTCCTCTACTAGGTCGGGTAAGCCTTTCCATCCAGCATCCTTCCGTCGATGAGGATAGTTAGTTGGAACATATAGGGCCTAGGCGGAGCTCCACACCGTCGCCGTAGGCAGCTGATCCGGAATCACTGATATGGAATCAGCTTCATCTAGGTGTCATTGGAGGTGCTATTGATATCCTTTTTATCTAGGAACACAAGTTGGATGCCAGCGATTGTGCAGCCTGGGATGCCTTTCTCTTTCAGTACAGTGGCAGGGACACTTGGTTTGATGATGCCTTTCATGTTATGCCACAGTCACTCCTGTACTCTTGGTCGAACAGGATATTACATATGCCCATACATGCACGTATTGACAGACTTTATGTAGATGATTGGGCACTTGATAGAGGCGGATCTGTATGCATTTCTACTGGGGTTTCCACCTCAGATCATTTTCCAGTGGTATTGCAGATTTTTGAGCCTCATCGGAGAGGACGCTCTGCCAGTGTCAGGATTCCATATGTTTTTTATCCAGAGGAGAGCCTCACGGAGGATATTTTACAGATTTGGGTTTCTCACATACAAGGTGGAGTTGTCCGCCCATCTCAGGTAGCTGCAGCCATATCCGGAATTAGTGACTATTATCATACAGTCGCTGAGTCCAGGAGACATGAGATTCTCAGATGTGAGATTCGTATACGCCAGCAGTTAGCGTCCCTTCAGAGGGAAGAGCAGAAGAGGCCCACTGATGCTTGGATTCAGGAGCGCCTTGCTGTAGCAAGGGCTCATATGCAGACATTGTTGGATCAGAGAGCAGAGTATGCCTTTCATGCACGGGAATCATTCTGGATTCGAATGGGTGGCAGGGTCAACAAACACTTCTTCTCTACTCATGGGCCCAGACATAGTAGAGATAGTGTCTCGCAGCTTGTTGAATCAGATGGGGTTTTACAGTCAAATCCGGATGCCATCAATCGTATAGCCTTAGGATTTTTTGCATCCCTTCTTACTACAAATCCAGGCACATAGGCCATAGATGATGCCAGAGAGGTTATTTGGCAGTGTGTCCCTGTATTGGTGAAGGATGAGATGTATGTTTCTTTGGATGCACCTTTCACCAATGCAGAATTCAAGACTGCATTGCTTGGACTTACCCCTTCCTTTTTTATTACTTTTTGGGAGCAGATTGGTGATCACATTACATCAGCCCTGCAGGGCGTGTGGGACTCTGGTGAGATGCTTGATTCACTTATAGATGGTCTCATTCATCTCATCCCAAAGGGGGGTAATAGGAATCTAGTGTCTCAGTGAAGACCCATCACTCTATTGGGCACTTTTTACAAGATTCTGGCGAAAGCCATCAGTTTGTGGCTACAGGTTTTTCTTCTAGATTTGATTTATGACACGCAGACACGCAGATAGGGTTTGTGCATGGCAGAAGTATTTTTGATAATATTTTCTCATTTTGGAAGGCCTCAGAATGGGCCATGCAGAGCCGCCAGAGATTGGCCATTCTACTCTTGGACTTTGAGAAAGCCTACGGCAGAGTAGACTGGGATTTTTTAGAGGGTACTCTATCTCGCTTTGGTTTTTCCGATGCATGGATTAGAGGAGTTCCTCTCTCTACAGATCAGCCCAGGTGCTCATTGGGGGGGGAAGAGGGGACAGATTTCAGATTTCCAGATCAGTCCGCCAGGGATGTCCTCTTGTCCCTTTTCTTTTTCTGTTTGTGGCGGAAGCTATGAGTATCTACCTTAGATCTCAAGCTGATATTTATGGGTTGAGGCTTCCTATCCGCCGGGAAGAAGAGCTCCTGGATAGTGAGTTGGCAGATGACACGGCTGTTTTTTTGGATGCCTCCCCCAAGACACTCACTTTGTTTCAGACAGCCTTGGATTTAAGCCTTGGATTTATTTTGCACGGCTGCAAGTGCACACATTAATTGGCATAAATCCAATGGTTTCTGGATTTGCGATGATGACATCTCGGATTGTGGGGTAATGATATTGGCTTCACTTGGGTACAGAGGGGCTTCTCCATCAGATATTTGGGCTGTCAGGTTGGGGTGGGCATCTCTCCTTCACAACAGTTTGCTCCGGTGTTGGAGAGTATAAGAAGAAAGCTCCTTTTCAGGAGCTCAGCCAAACTTGACTTGGCTTCCAGGGTGGTGGTGGTTAACCAGGTTCTTCTAGCCACAGCATGGTTTGTATGCTCTTGTTGGTGCCACTCTAGGGATTGTATCACTCAGCTTAAGAGGCCCGTACGAAACTTTTTATGGAGTGGTCTAGATGGCACAACTGATGTTACAGCCAGGCTAGCTTGGGAGACCTTGATTACTCTGCAAGGTCGTTGTGAGAGGACTTATGCCAAGGCAAGAGCCTTGGAAGGATTTCCTTATTAGATGCATAGAGCCTCGCACGCCCACCTCTGGAGAGGATTGGACACACAGTACCAGATGGGTTTTCACCACAGCCCACCTCAGATCTCCCTCTTCCCCTCTTATGGTTGCTATCCTGAAAGCATGGGCCAGCTTCAGGAGTACTCTTCGTAGGATTCCCCCTTCCACCTGTGAAGAGATTGAAAGGCAGCCTATCATGTGGAACGACAATATTTTGGATGAGCATGGCAGACCACTTGGAGCTTCTCCTTACATGCAGTGGCCAAGATGGGAGAGGGGCCGTGCATCTACTATGGCAGCATGGAAAGCCTTCAGGAAGCTTCCTGCAGATCGACAGACCCAGTTGGTTCTTAATCTCAGAGGGAGTGCAGGGAGAGTCCAACAGATTGATGCAGCCTTGCCCTTGGATTGGGTGGACATAGATGATATGCCTATTACTTGCTCCACTTGGATGGGGGCTTTTTCTAGATTGGGAGTTCCTTTACAGGTGATTGCTTTTCGTGACACTCATGAGGATGCCTTAGTCTTTGATGTTTCTTCGGGGGGCAGGCTGTCCAGATCCATAGATGATATCTTGTTGGAGGTACCATTTCAGCTAGTCAGGATAGTGGGCTTCATGGAGCATGGCTCTCTCTCACAGTGGTACTTGGATCCTGACCCGCTTCTCATCGCCCTGGGCTCATGGAGGCTATGGCTCTATGGAGGTGTCCCAATTAAGTTTTTGCAGTGGGACCCTAGAGAATGGGAATGGATAGATGAAGGGCATGGAGAGAAGGGCATCCCCTTCTTTCGTTACCCGGTCAGTAATGCCAGGAAATTCCAGCTCAGCTGTAGGGGTTGGAGGCCTACCAGAGCTCATCATTGGGAGAACTTTCAGATTTTTGCTGACTTGCAGAAATTTTTTTGGCAAAGGCTCTGAAAATCCCACTGGAATAGAAAAACCACTCTCTTCTTTTGGCTTTCTATTCATGGTGGGATAGCAGTGAACCAATGGAGATCTAGGTTCGGAGCTGACCCTTCTTGCCCTCGTTGCCTTTTTGCTTTGGAGACAATACAACACTGCCTTTGGGATTGCAGACAGGCGAGAATCATATGGAAGGGTATTGCAAGACTTTTCAGCACTTTTGTTCGCCTACCCTTCTTCATGACCTAGGGATCAGTGGCTTGGCTCACTCTTTCAGGGCCCCAGGTCTTCTTTGAGAGACTTGACTCCTCTTGGGCTCTTCACATCCGACGACATCTTGTGGAGTCGTGCTCTCTAGAGGATGTTCCGGCCACTCTCTTCAGAGCTGCTCATTCCTCGGTTGACTCTCCATGGGAGATCTTAGCTAGCATTGCGGCATGGCACATTTGGAGAGCTAGATGCACTGAGGATCTGGAGGGTTCTCAGGTTCACCCTTCTCAGATCTTGGCCAGTACTTGGTAAGATACGGTACACACTCTGATGGCCATTTGGGCGACCATGCAGGGATCATCTCGAGCAGCCTCCTCCAAGAGAGTTACTTTTCTCAGAGATTGGAAAGACTCTCCCTTCTTTGCCGAGACTTCTACAAGGTTGACTTGGCATTTTCAGCCTCAGCCTTGGTTTCTTTCTACCTCATTCCTCTGAGGTGTTTTCATTACATGCTTAGCATGTTGTATTTCTGCACAGAGCTTGCTCTAGCGAGTTTCTTTCTTACTTAATAGAAGTCTCCTTTTTGCAAAAAAAAAAAAAAAACCATGCTCCAGCATCCCACTAGTCTTTTGGACCTGCTCCTATCCTAGATCTTCTGCTCTAGCTCTATACTGATACTTGCAACCACCTACACTTTTCCATAAAGATGCAGTTGAGTCCCGCGTCATTGCTGGTCCTCCCCCCATTGCTCCATCATTCTCTTCCTGCTCCAAACCTCCCTGTAGGCTAACAGAGTCCCTTGTAGTGCTAACTACATGATATTTTATTGCCTTGACAATGCTAATTGCAAGCTGTTTTACTGCCCTAGTAGTGCTAAGTGTAGGCTCTTTACTATCCTATTTCCCCTTAATACTTTTACAGATCTATCGCGTTCCTCAGCCTATGTTTTTGGTGCAGAAAGGCCTTTGGGTAGATTCTCCGCCATGTTTTTGGGGACTACTTTTGAATAGAAATATTCAAGGTTTTCATGAGGGGAAAGAGGCAGTTGAGAGTGAACTGCTGGGGATCTCTTGCATTGGAGAGTTAGAAGGTGGTGGATATAACATGTGTGGGAATAAATTTCGGTACCTCCCAATGTTAGTGATATTTATTGACACATCTTTTGATGCTTGCAGATGAAATGCAAATGATGACACTCTTGTTGGATTTTGTGGGCCAAAAGGAGAGGATCAATGATTAATGCTGGGGAGGCAAGTTCAAGGTATCAAAAGGATTGCGGATGCTTTTCAAAGTAATGTGATTGGTCACTTATTGCAAATCCACTTCATGGAAAGCTTCCATGCTTGGTGATAGTGGTACAATATACTTGTACATTTGTTAGAGATCACTGTATTGAAGTAGAAAGACTATGGGACATGCACCTTTTGAGCCAAATGGGCCTTTAGTTGGGCATGCCTCCGATGGAGACAGTCGAAAAAGGAAGTTTATGCTTGAAGACTATGGGGGGTACAGGTGGTGTTTGTTATTCAATTGGTTGAAATGCATTAGCTAAGAGAAATGGTGCATCAATCTATGGGGTTTATGATCAAGACTTCATTCATAACGGTAAGAAGCTCGTAAGTGCCTTGGATAATGCTAGTTGAGTTTTGGCTATTGGTGATGTTTGGATCACCCTAAATCATGTCTTGTTGGTCTATGATATCTTTCCAATTGATCTGCATGGGCTTAAAGATGGTGACATTATTGAGTGCATCGAATAGAAAGAAGTGCTTGTGGAACAAAGGCCTACTTAGAGATTGTGGCAGACTACATCGACCTTTTCTTATCACCATACCATAGTCCAAGAGAGCCACTCATATTGGTGGCAAAAGTTGCATTCTTCATTGCTTTGGAGACTATGGATCGATCATCACAATACATACAATTTGAAGAACTTTGTGAGCTGTCAATCTTACTTGGATACACAAATTTCATGCCATTTTGAGATCTTGGTTGTGAAGATGTTCCGAGATTTTTACGCAGATTTGGAGTGCACATTACATCTTACTGGATTGGATGCAGCAGAAATATTTTTTAGTAAGGTTGGAGGAATGATTGGGATGGAAAGAGCATTTGATTTATCAGATCTTTTGCATTGTACATGCAATGTGAATAAGCTTGCAAGTTTTGGGTGTCATGATAGTGTCTTGGTCTTCTCTCGAGCACATAAAAAGCAAGAATGCATTTTGAAAGACTTGTACAAGCAAGATGTCTTATCAAGGGCTGATCTTAAATACTATACAGAAATTAATGTTGATGCAAAGATCATCTGTTCTTTGAAGGAAGGTTTGAAACAGGCACAAAATTTGTGCTCTTCATTAAACATAGAGCCAAAATATGCCTCTGGTAGGAAGTGGTGACTTTCTCCTTGGCTTGAGCATGGCCCTTCATGGAGTAATCTTGATGCACAGAGGATAGATGATGTTGTTCCTATGGTCATTGTCAAGGATTCTGCCTCCAATGACAATGACAATGACAATGAAATAGCATTAAGTGAGATTTGTCATGAGCTTGATGCCATATTCTTCTTCAAAAAGAAGCTTGATGCCATATTAGATGGTAAAAAAACAAAAAAATGGATCACCAATTGTTGAGGTGGATGGAAAAGATGACTTTAAATCAACACATGTAAGTCAATTGAATGGGAATCCAACCTTGTCAAAGGCCACTGGTCCAAAGAAAAATAGTGTTGGATGCTGTTATTTGGGTAGGGTCCAAAGGATGAGAAGGAAAGTTGGAAGTAGACTGTGGAGTACAAGATGGGGTTTGATCTTTTGCATAGACCAGAAGGTTTGCAGGTTCAACTCGGTTGGTATAGCAAAACTAAAGGAAATAGGATGTATTGCTCTGATTCAACGAATCTTCAAATGGTTGACATAGAAACTATAATTGCCTTGGTAAATCTCACATATGATCTTTCCCAACATAAGTATAGATTAATTGAAAATGATTGCAGGATTCTTAATGACTTCATAAAGGGAAGATAAGATAATTCTTTTTCTTTATTTTCTAGCTCAAGAGCAGTAACACCTCAATGAGTCTCATGCTTTATGCTTTTGTGTGCTTTGATAGGATATTATGTGGAGACCAAATTTTTGTGTTATTATGGACTTTTTGTATGAAGAGGTGGCAACTTGCATCTTTGGAGGATGCAATTACCTTATTTACGCAGGTATGTTGTCTCTTCTAACCAATTTTGAACATGTCTTATCTTGATTTGTGCTTGTCACATTTTTGTAAAAGGTGACTAATGGAAATCTACATTCATTGGCAGGTTTGGTTTCATCAATTTACATCGGCATTCACCAGGCTTTTTTGTTGCAATGTATTTTCCATTCGCCATGTACTTGCACTGTATTTACATATTTTATTATGTAGGGTTGGAAGCTGGTTTAGCTTTGCTTTTAAGACCTTGTCTTGCTACTTTTGAACCTGGCCAGTGTTGGGCTGCTTGTGATTTTTATTCTGGAGAATCTGTGGAGCTGCTTGTGATGGGATGCTATATTAAGTTTGCAATTATGACGAAGAGTGTATAGTGATGGAACACTATATCGGATACGCCAAATCCCCCCTTGTGAGCCCCCAAATGAGGAGAGCATAAGGGAGTGATACCTGGAGAGAGAAAGGGGCAAGGAAGAGGGATCAAGAGGCTACCATGTGGGCAGCACACAGGCTGCCACATGGACAGTACATTAGTGTCGTTGTATCAATCTAGAAAACTGTGGTATTGCCATCCTTTTGGGCTACACATGCACTCTATTTCTGGGCAAGAGTGCAGCCTATCTGTGGCCCCATTGGAGGGGCATAATGGGCTACTGTCGGCCCAGATAGTGGGCAGAAATGAAGCAGCCTGGGGGTACTTTTATAGGCCCCAAGGTAGGTTGGTTTGCCAGCCCTAAGCAGCCCATAAGGGATCATGTGGAATAAGGCTTCTACATCCTGGTACCATGCAGGGGCAAAGGTGCCTCTGTACAGATGTGTATGGATGCTGGTAGTAGGCTGTACGGATTTGTAAGTCGAGGATTTTGGGCTGCAATAGGTCCAAGATCAAGGTGTAATGCCTAGAGTGAATAGGGGTAGATCTGCAAAGTATTTTGGGCCAACGACAAGCCTATAAAGGCCCCGAGATAGGCCAGAATAAGCTTGTGCCAGCGGTAGCATGCCATGTGGCCAAGTGGGACTGGCAGGGCAGCCAATTGGCTACATGTGGGGGTGAACCCACAGACCAACAAGTTGGCCCCATAGACTGACGGGTTGCCTTGTCTGGTTGGTCCATTTTGGATGGCCTATGGCCTTCTCAATACTCTTACCATTTGAAGACTTGTATAAGCCCAGGAATGGCATTGGGTAGCAAAATAATAAGAAGAAATAGACAGCCAAGGACAAACAATGGCTACAATGTTTTTCTTGACTCAAATCTTTGTTATTATTGTCAATTGTAAAGTGACAAGAAGTAGGATTATCCTTGCTTCAATAGGCTCCACAAGGAGATGGCTATATATCTAGTGCCTTCTTAGGACTTATTATTCTTGCATCTGGTTGGAACCTCCACAAGGGATTGACTAGTCTACAAGGGAATGCCAAGCCCTTCTTTGGGGCTTCTCATGGGCCTCCAAGTAGAGGTCATAGTTGAGGTTGTGCTCAATAAATAGCCTTGGAGAGGACATAGTCAGCCAGACAACCAGGGTGGTTGGCTAGTCAAGCAGCCACTTGGTGAGAATTCTGAGCTAGGATCTGGTGAGAAGAAAGAATATAGGTGGGTGAAAGCATTTTTGAGGTGAAATGAATGGTCTTTTGAGAAAATGTAGTCCAAAACTGTGCCCAAATTGCTAGTTTAGGAGTGACAATCCGAACCACAAATTTAATCACGACACACACTCCAACCATGCAAATTGAAGAAAGCACTTCAGCTTAGTTTTGACATATGTCCTCTACCTCCACATCGAGTCTCATCCAAACTCACACTTACAAAACCTTGAAAAGCTCTCAAGACTTATTGGGCTTTAGAAAGTAGACAGTCTCCAACTACGCAACTTTAGCCCCTATTAAATCCCACTCACTTATCCAAACAGCACCTAGATAAACATATGGACCTGATCTGTTGCAAATCCTATCAAAAGATCTCTTTCCCAAGAGAGGAAATGGGGCTCCAATAGGGCACCTTGGCCACACTAATAGCAAGACTAATTGATGCCCCTGTGCTTGAAATAATTGCATCTTATATGCATTAAATATAGCAAAGAAACTCCAAAAGAGTCATTTTCTTGGTAATCCATCAAAAGAGATACAAACTACCACTCGAAACATTCTCTTATGAGAGAAGGAGATAGTAGTGGAGTATGACCAACACAAAAACCCACACCGATTCTTCAGTGGATGACACCAAGAAAGCTTATATTCTAGCCCTTTTTCTGTGGATCCAATTGAAATATTAAGACCCACCCAAAGCTTTCACCCATCAGTCTACAGGTTTTGATATTCTCTGGCAATCCATGGCTTATAATCACTCATAAGCAATCCATCCCATCAACTTTTGGCCTTCTATAGCTCCTACTGCAACCTCTTGCCCTATCTCTCCTTTGTAAAAACCACAAGTATACCCTCCAGTCCACAAGATGATCTTTCCAGTTTTGCCTAGTTGAATGGTCAAGGATTTTGCTCTTTTTGTGCAACCAACCACCCTTATCACACTCATTTTTCTGCTTTTAACTTTTTAGCAATCATTGTACTTAGATCCCTATTTATACATAAAAAAGGTTGTCAGAATATTATTTTGGTACTTGTTTATGTTAGTGATTTCATCATTACAAGTTCCAATGGAAACTTCATTTCACAAGTCAATGATGAGCTCACATCAGAGATTTTGACATAGATATGGGAGAACAATAAAGTCTTAAGTAGTTTCATCTACATAAGTACAAGCCCATTTTAACTCATATGAAATGCAACATCAACTTGTTAGCTCATGATAATTCTCCTAGTATAGATCCTCATTCATATAAAGAGCTTATTGGAAGCTTGATTTATTTGATTCTTGACTCTCACAAGGTTAAACATCTTTCACTCAATTGGTGTTGTTAGTCAATTCATGCTAAATCATAAAAGACTCATCTCCTTGTAGCTAAAGAGTCCTGAGATACTTGGTGGTATAAGGGATTATGGATAACGCTATGAGAAGGGTACAACTTTCACCTTTTAGGGATATATCAATCCGATTGAGTACGAAATGTAAATGATAGAAGATCCATGAGTGGATATAATTTCAATACTGGATCAACATCTTGTTGGAGATCACTGCCACACATGTGAGCCCCCATATGAGGATGATAAGGAGGCAATTGATGGAATAGTCTAGATCTGGACTTTTGTTGGAATATGAAGTCAAAATGAGTGTATTTGTGTGTCCTAGCTCCCTAGGACTTATTTTATAGTCTAGTGAGTCCTAGATAGTGCCACGTGTCATATGGGAGATTATCCCATATGCATTGTGACTTTCTAGAGTCTAGAGGCTCACACTATATAGTCTTGTACTAGTCTTGAGTCTTTTCAGAGTTGTCAACATTAAGTTATCAATACATTGTGAGTACTTTGGTTATCTCTTGCACTTGTACTTTCTTTTCATTTCATTTTGCCTTTCATTATGCTTTCCATCTTTCCATTCCGTTCCTAGTTAGCTAGCTTGGCATTCCGCTCCTTCCACATGTTCCTTCATGTGGTATCAAAGCCATGTTCCTAGCCTTGACTGATTCTACATATTGTGCTCAATTGATTTTTGCCGATTTAGAATTCTCTTGTGATTTGGTAGATTGGTGTCCAATTAGATTGTATTCCTTCCTCGTACAGGAATTTGTTTTGCGATCTTGCCTGAGCACCTGTGTTCTTCCTGTTGAATTCTATCAAAACAAAGTGCGGTTCTTTTATCATGTTTGATCCTTTGAATATCCCATCCGCTCCGTTTACTATCCCATCCGTTATGTCAAAGTTTCTTGAGCAGATCTCCACGATCATTCCTGGCTTCAGTCGTAGTTCTGAGTGCAAACCGCCCGTGCTTTTTGGATCTTTTGGTATGTTTATAGTCTTGCTGCAACTTCTATGTCTTACGTCTTTTGCTTTTAGTATGTGCGGCTCTATTGTAATTGTACGGAATACATAATAGTTGTGCATGTCTTTTGCTGCGTTTGTGTAGAAAAGGTGAGGTATCGCATCTTGTTCTCAGGGTGGCACAAGTATAGTGTGTTTATTGTTTCGAGGTCCTCTTTTTTTTGCTCACTAATTCTTATTTTGTTTAGGAGATCAAGAAAATGCATGTTTTGTTGGCGCATCGGTTCTGCCAGCTCGTAGTTTTTAATGCTATCCTTCTAGAACAAAGATATTATCCCAGAAGATGAGGATTATTTGGTGAATATCCAGGTGTCTTTAGTAGGAATTGCTTAGCATAGGTCGCCACACAATAGGACATCTACTCCTCCGAAGGGCATGTTAACATCCACAGAGTACAACCGCCAAATGTAGGGTAATCAATGAGTAAAGGTGACCAAGCCGAATGATCTACTTCAGCAGGACAAGCTCAAGGGAGTTTGATACCCAAATACACCAAGGTCAATGATTATAAGCAATGTGCACACGGAAGGAGTATAGCTCAAACTTAGGGAGTTTGATCCCCAAATACCGAAAGTCCGCTCCACAGTCCAAGGATTCAAGGATCCCAGGCACCGCCTGTATGTTCCAGCTACCACCGCCCGGAACAAGGAGATGCATACCAAGAATAAGGAGATGCACACTTCTTGGAGTGCATGTGCCTTGCACTTTTCAGCTCCACATCCACAGGAAATAGCTACGCCAACCAAAATAGCCATGAAAGGAGTACAGCTCAAACTCAGGGAGTTTATTCTCCAAATATCATCCTGAGATAGGGTTACCATTGAGTGTCTCGTGGAAGCTGAGCCTTGCCACTCCAGGTTTGAGTCTCATGCATCATGCATGACCACAAATAAGTGAAGGTGTGAGGGTGCTCAGGGAGTTTGAGCCCCAAATCACCTAAGCCTAGGAGTGGTGAGGCTAACACAAGCGCTATTTGGGAACCGGTTAGGACCACCTCCTAATACTAGGTTCGTCCCAAGCGCTTTAATATGGTTAACACAAGCACTATTTTCACTAGTAGGGAGAGTCAGTAAGAATAGCAATATGCCTTGGCACCCTACGGGCCCAAGAGCCCATGATTGTAAAGTGAGGGAGAGTGCTAAAAAGGAAAAGGGTTGGCCCTCCTTCAAAAGGTGACATGTATAAAAGACCAAATGGTTGACTCTGGTCTTCATTGTTGTTTGCACCAAGTTGAATACAAGCTCCCTCTTCTCTTCTAAGAGAGTGTTTTGGGTGTTCTCTTGTTTCCTTATAGTGCCCTTGTGGTTGTCACTCTATCCCCTCACTCTATCCCCTTTCACTCCCTTCTCTTTCTTCCCTTCCTTCTTCCTCCTTCTTCCCTCCTTCTCCCTCTCCCCTCCCCTCTTCCTCTTTCCTCTTCCTCACGTGAAACCACATTGCAACAATCCAGAGGCCGCTTGAGGACGGCTCATGCTAGGCATTGCTCCCACAGGGAGTAGCCGAGAATGGAGACTCTGTCGGCATATCTTCAACTACCCCATGATACGTGAGTCACCGCTTAGACCCACTACATTTTTGGCGCTGCTGCCGAGGATAACAGGTATGCTTTTGCATTTGGACTTGTCTCCCTTCGATATATTCCCATTGCACAAGTCTTCAAGCTTACCTTGGAGGTTGTTAGTGGAGTTGTAGGAGAGAAAAGAGGTGGATGGAGAGAGAGAGGACAGAAGTCTATTTTTTCTTGTGGCAATGCCATTCGTGAGCTTGGGAAGCTTGTCTTTGTTGCTTTTTAGTATTTCAAGTTGATAGGAACTTAGTAGGCTTGATTGCTAAGGTGTGTGTGTGATCTGATTACCTAAAAAAATAACAAAACTAAGGATTCTTGTCAAGTTTTGAAGTAGTTTTATGTTCTAGAACTCCCCTTTTCTGAGTTTTTGCATTTTGGCTTGCAAAAATTGTTTTGTTTTCAAGTTTTTTTTCATTGAGTAGGTAGATTAGGTAGTGTAGCACCCCCCCATCACAAAAATTCATGAACAAAAACTGCAAAATCCTAAGAAATCATCAAGTCTCAGTCGACGAAACTGTGTATGACTATCCCGCCGAGTTAGCGCTGTAGTGTATCGCATGGACCATATTCCCTGCCGACCGGCACATTAGTCGGATCCCACTGGTTAACCTACGTTGACCCGCCGGTGCCGTATCGCTTTCCTATCGACCTAACCTCTGACTACATTTTACCCCGCCGCTCGGAGTTAATGCGTGTCAGAGTTACTTCTGCACCAATCTGACAAGTCGTTGATCGGCGCTGTAGTGGTTCCTCGCCGACCGTTGCTATCTTACTATCCCACCGCCAGTGCGGTGAACCCACCCCCACGTCCATAGTCATAATCATTCCCCTCCGCTGTTGCGTTACTTCCATCACACCGTCCGTCGCTATTCAATCCCACCATCGTTGCTATATGCGTACTCCACCGAGCGTCGCCGTTTCGATCCCCACGCCCGTCGCTATATTATCTAGCCGACCGACACATTAGTAAGATCCTGTCAATTTCCTATCCCGCCACTCGCTGTTATCTGGTATCCCTACGCTCGTGGGGATATCCCTTCTGACCGATCACACTGATCACGTGGCAATCATTATCCCACCGATCATCGTGGTACATTCATCACACCAACCGGTGCTAATTCCTTATTCCACCGATCGTCACTAAAAGGTTACGCCGCCGCCCGCCACCAAAGACGTATTACACCGCCCATTGCTATACTCGTAGGCTACCGACCGGTGCTATAGACTTATCCCGCCGACCGGTGCGATACCTCTGGGGTAGCCAAGGAATTAACAAAAAATTCTAGAACCTCAGTTTAGCTTGGTTGTCCCCAGCCAGAGGCATCCCACATGCACTTGAGATCTGGAAGGATTTTGCCAAAGGATCCTATGCCAGAAGAAAGCACTTTGAGCTACGCTTAGCCCACCCTCCGTCCTAGCTGGGAGTCCGGAAGCTCGATCCCGACCCTCCACTCGTTCATAGGTCCCTGTCCAGAAACTCCATCTAGTTTAGACGAACAGAGAGCCTTGAAGAAGTGATGCAAGACCCCTTGGGTCCAAGGGCCTCGGAAGCCCCCTTCACAAGTGTAGCCTCTCCCAACTCTCTTGCACCTTCGGTTGCATCCAGGCTCAGAGGTATGCTCTCTAACATGTTCGGCCGCTTAGGACAAACAGAGTTGGTAGACATGGAGAACCCCTTCATCGGCATGTCCGTGGGAAGGGAAGGCTAACAGCAGACAGTTCCCGAGCCCCAAATTGGGACAGAAACTACCTTCGTCGATCCAGGTCCCTCCGCCTATGCCAGACCCCCCAGTGGGAGAACATGCATGATGAAGATCCATGGATGAGGGAACTTCGTAGACAAGACCGGAGTCCAGGGGATACTAGGAACTTCCAAGGTGGAATGCCTTATGACTCTCTAACAGCCCTGGCCCCACTAGCCTTCGTCAACTATGGGGCACCATAGTTTCCACCCTACCGCCCACTGCATGGAACCAGCGTTACCATGCCCCAGGACCCACCGCCTTCGAGAGTCCGTCCCTTCCCGTCTATACCGGTTGCACCAATGACTGCAGGCATGGGTACTTCCGTCCCAATAATGACACTAGCAACTATATGGACACCACCATCTGGGCCAGGCCTAGGGCCAGCCGTGCGACCCATCAGGCCCATAGACACACCACCCCCGCCAGTCGCTCAAACGGTGTTGACTGACGAGGCAATGCGTATTTTGGTGACCACCCTAGGAAGGGGGGAAACACCACCTCCACCCTCCCCAGTGTTCCCTGCAGGGATGGCAAATCCCTCAAGAAGCCGTCCCATAGCCATTTCCAAGCTAATGACCAAGTTCCTCAGAGAAGGAGACCCTGTCTCCCACGTGGAACGATTTGAGCAGATTTGTGAAGCCTTTGGTGCGCCAGGTGAGATGGCCAATGCATTCGGCCTCAACCTAGATGGCAAGGCAGGCCAGTGGTATAGGGCTCTCACCCCGGAAGAAAAGATCAATTGGGAGACATTGAGGAAGGCTTGTATTGTGGGATTCACCCCTAGCGGCCATAAATGGAGTCCGATCAACCAATTGTATGGGGTAAAACACAAGGAATCCCTGAGGGATTACATTGTGAGGATTAACCACCTCAATGCCCACTGTGAACCCTATGAGTGGATGAGTGACGAACGACTGTTGCCTCGCTTCCTTATCGGGTTAGCAAACCCAAAGTTGCACAACCATCTCATGGTGATGAACCCCACCTCCTTTGATCTATGTAGCAAGGTGGCCATCCATATATGTGACGACAAAGTGGATTCTGACAAGGCCTCGGCCCCCTCCGAAATAGCCCCATTGGTTAGGTCCTCGAGTGTAGAGTCAAGCAAGAAGGAGGCTAACAAGCCTAAAAGCTTGGATGTGAGTGAACTAGCCTCCAATTTGTTGGAGTAACTAGGTCAGCAATGGAGGACAAGAGCCTCCAAAGAGGCGCCGAGAAACCTTCACTTGTTTCTAGGAAGAAATAATGTTTGGTGCGGGGTATGCAATGGCAACCACCCCTCCAATGAGTGCCCGTGCCTAAGGGCAAGGCTGGCACTCTACTGTGCACACTGCCATAGGTGGGGAAACCATGATACCTCCCAATGTCAATTTTCGAGGTCCCTTCCCCCACCCATGTATCAAATGTGACCCCCATTGGCTCAAACAGCCCCACCCAACCCCTAGATCTCTCAAGGTGGCCCTGTGGCTAGCTTTAGCCAGTATCAGGCTTAGCCAGCTCCATTGCCACCACCCATACTAGGTCCACAACCCCTGCTACCTCACATCACCCTAGTCAACCAAGTGTTGGTTGAAGAGTTGCCCAACGACTGGGAGGAAACGGATCTTGATCAAGGACCTCATTATTATTACCCCTACAAGGAGGGGAGTGAGGCCCTGACTCACTACCTCCCGCCAGAGGATCAACAAGTCCCCGTATTCCAGAGTGCCCCTATAAATGCAAGAGCGAGAGAGCTAAATTCAATTGCTTGGAGACCCCCGCTCCAATGTTATACCTGCCAAGGTCCCCATAGAGCAAGTGAATGCCCCTATCGAGGCACTTCAAACCCACCGGTGTCCTGTTTCAAATGCCAGGGCCCACACTTCTTGAAGGACTATCCTATAGGGATCGTACGCCTACCGCTTTGTGTACAGAATGTAGCATGGAGGACTGCCCCACGAGGAGACCAATCACTCTCCTCACCCCGCCAAAGAGCACCAGCCTCAATTTGCTTAGCATCGAACAAGGCCATGTGGCCGCAGTGCCACTACAAGTCATTACAAGGATGCAAGCCAAGGCACTAGGTAAGGCCATGAGGAAGCTCACAAAGAAGGGTAAGGTATCCCCATTGCCCGGTCTCGAGATTCCTCTACAGCCTCTAACTCGTTCCAAGAAGGCCGTTTGAGTAGGTGATGGTTCCGCCCGAGTGCTCATCTAGGATGGGTCCGATGAGGAGACAGCTACCCTTGCCATCTTCTCTGCTTCCAAACAGTCTTCCACCCAGGGTGACCCTGATGTACCCCTGATTCCAGAAGTGGACAAACCAGTGCAGGCTCAGGGGGTGCAGGCTCAGGGCCTGCTGGCACTTGCACCCACCTATAAAGAGACCTACCCTGACCCGGTCTTAGAAAAGCAATACATAAAGGATGCCCAGAACTTGGTGCGGGATTGCCAAGATAAGTTCGATCATCGACTAAAGGCCAGTAGGGAGTCAGATACTATCCATCCATCCCATCTGATGGGACACCGAGGAGCGAAATCGCTCAAGGTCCCAAAAAGAGTAAAGGAAGAGGAACACCTCAGCTTGGAGCGGTCAAAAGCTCCAGATCTGATGCAGAAGATGTTCCAAGAAGACCTAGTGGTGCATAACCTCCAAGGTGAAGGAGACCTATATGGCTTCGATGACATGTTGTCCATAGAGGAAGAAGCTTCACCAGAACCCTGCGACAGTGCAGGGCTGGCCGCCTTCCTATCGACAGAGGTGAAAATGCCGATCGCGTCTCTGCTAAGAGGAAATCCCATCCTATGGCGTGATCTGTCCAATTGGATGAACAGGCCATTCCTACCTCCAACCCCTGCCAGCCCTAAGACCAACCAATCAATGCTAGAAAAGGGGCAGAATCTACCCAAGATTCCCATCAACAAGCTAGGCCAGTATTTCGAGGGTGATGACACAAACGCCTCTATCCCCATGGTCTACCAAAACCAGAAGGTGGAAGCCATCCTGGATGGGGGAGCAGGAGTGAGTGTCTGCACCAAGGAATGTTGGGAGAAATGGGAAAAACCCTCACTCAAGCAGACCCATCTAGTAGTAAAGCTAGCCGATGGAGGAGCTGCTGAACCTCTGGGAGTGTTAACTGGCATAAACATTAAGGAGTTTGTATTCACGTACCCTGTCAGGTTCGTGGTCATGGACTTCACTCAACAGCCAGGATATGAAGCTATCCTAGGTAGGCCCTTCTTGCGAATGTCCGGGCTCGTGCATGACTGGCATAATGATAATATCTACTTGCGGCACGAGGAGCAAACCATGAGAGTGGACCTACACACCTACAAGGCCCACCCATTGTTAGGACACCTCTTTGCCACAGAGTCCGACACCACCGCCCGAACCACCTCCGTAAAGCTATTCCAACCCTATGACAAGGAAGAGGATGAGAAGGAGTCTGACAATTTTTGGTATGCACCTCTCCCTGAGCCAGAATTCTCACAGATTGGGATGTACATCTTAGCCAACATAGATGTTCCAGAAAGAGTAGGGTTTTATATCACCACCCCAGAGCTCGAGGGGCTGACCCCAGTGGTCCCCCTAAGGATTTTTAACATGCTCCCCGAGAGGTAAGCAAGGAAACCGTAAGGGTAAAATCAGATCTTCACTGGCTGACCTACGTAGGCGCCACGATTGCTCAACATGAGTTTTCCTCTAACTGGAGAAACAGGGTAAGTAGGGTAACCACCCCCGTCGGCTATATAAATACAATGGAAGAGCCCCCTTCAGCTCAAATCCCCCGTATCCAAAGGCAAGGCTAAGGCCGAAAAGTCCATTGCTCCGGCAGAAAAAGAGGAGATTGAGGATAAAGAAGACCTATGGCAGGTACCAGCCCACTACAAGGCCTATGCTATTTAGGATTGTAAGATCTTATACCAACAGGCCAAAAGATCTCGAGAGGACGGTTGTTCTCAAGGATATGATGGACCGGCTCCAATCAAGGAAGTAAACCTAGCCCCGGAAGGGCAGGACCACCACCCGTATTTGTCACTAATGATCTCACTCCCAGTGAGGAGAATGCCTTAATAGCTCTCTTACGAGAATATAAGGACTGCATGGCCTGGAAATACATGGACATGAAAGGAGTACTTGCCGCAGTAGTGCAGCATACAATCCCCATGATGGATGATGTTAGGCGAGTACGGCAATGCCCCTACCCTATGAATCCTAAATATGCACTCATAGTGAGGGAAGAAATCCAGAAACTCATAGATGCAGGATTCATCTATGAGATCGAGCATACAGACTGGGTATCACCCATTGTGATAGTCTTGAAGAAAAATGGAAAAATCAGAATATGCGTGGATTTGAAGAAGGTTAATGTGGCCACGAGACATGACCCCCTGCCATTCACGGAACATGCTCTAGAAAGGGTAGCCGGAAAGGAAGCATACAACTTTCTAGACGGATTTTCAGGTTACAACCAAGTCTCAATTGCCCCCCAAGATCAACACAAGACTGCCTTCGCAACTGAATGTGGTGTATATGCAGCCAGGGTGATGATATTCGGATTAACCAATGCCTCAGCTACCTTCAAACGTATGATGATCATGGTATTCAAGGAATACCTGAGGAACTTTTTGGAAGTCTTCTTAGACGATATCTGTGTGAACTCGAAACGGGATGATCACCTAAAAGTATCTCAGGCTCATCCTCGAGAAGTGCTGTTTATACTACATATCCCTCAACCCCCTTAAGTGCTAGTTTTGGGTCAAACATGGTGTCATCCTGGGTCACGTAGTGTTTCAAAATGGAATCTCTACGGACCACAACAAAATCAAACTCATTTTGGAGTTACCGCCCCCCACCAACACTAAGGGAGTCCAACGATTTACTGGCCATATGGGCTATTACCGGAGATTCATTTCGTTCTATGCTAACATAGCCCGCCCGTTATACAAACTGCTAGTATCCTTTGAGTGGACCAAAGAATGTCAAACATCCTTTGAAATCCTCAAGCTAGCTCTAGCCTCCACACCAATATTGAGGTCTCCTGACTGGAATTTAAAATTCCATGTCCACATTGATGTTAGAATCCAAGAGCATGTGCCTAGCGTGCCCCCCGCCAAGACCGCTAGCACCTCACGGAAGTGCACAACCTTCATGGCCAAAACCTTCATGGCCACTACGGAGGCTCTGGCATGTGTGTATGGCAGGTCCCCACCCCTGCCATAAGGCACCCTTGCCTAGCCAGCCCTCCAACCTCCACAAAAGGCAAGCTTGGGGGAATTGAAGATAGGAGGGGCAACTTGGACTATTTATGTCCCTTCATCTTCCACACACCTTTGTATGTGGGATAATTCAACCCTTTCTCCTTCTTCTTATCCCCTTTGTCCATGAGAGATTTGCACCTCCAACACCCCCCTCCAATCGATCATGGAGAGAGGTGGCCGGGGATCAGACCCGGGCTCTGATACCATGTTAGAATCCAAGAGCATGTGCC
The DNA here is from genome assembly GCF_047967505.1 of Dipteris shenzhenensis. Classification (NCBI taxonomy): domain Eukaryota; kingdom Viridiplantae; phylum Streptophyta; class Polypodiopsida; order Gleicheniales; family Dipteridaceae; genus Dipteris; species Dipteris shenzhenensis. The sequence continues at coordinate 6,347,572 of NC_141605.1, forward strand.
TAGCGTGCCCCCCGCCAAGACCGCTAGCACCTCACGGAAGTGCACAACCTTCATGGCCACTACGGAGGCTCTGGCATGTGTGTATGGCAGGTCCCCACCCCTGCCATAAGGCACCCTTGCCTAGCCAGCCCTCCAACCTCCACAAAAGGCAAGCTTGGGGGAATTGAAGATAGGAGGGGCAACTTGGACTATTTATGTCCCTTCATCTTCCACACACCTTTGTATGTGGGATAATTCAACCCTTTCTCCTTCTTCTTATCCCCTTTGTCCATGAGAGATTTGCACCTCCAACAATTGATGCCTCTAACTTTGCCATTGGATGTGTGTTAGCCCAACCCGAGGAGCATAATTTGGATTACCCGGTATACTTTGTGAGCCATCAACTAAATGAGGTCGAAGTTAACTACACCACCACCGAGAGAGAAGGTCTCGCCATGGTCTATGCAGTCAAAAAGTTCAGGCACTACTTGTTAGCTAACAAGTTTGTCTTCTTCGTGGACCATCAAGCATTGCTGTACTTGGTCAACAAACCCTGCATGACGGGACGCATTACTAGGTGGATGCTGATCCTGCTACAATTCGACTTCACAGTCGCTGTGCATAAGCGCAAAACCCACGCCCTAGCCGACCACCTATCGAGGATCCCGAACAGCGAAGCTCCAACGAGAGTAGAAGATGATCTCCCCGACGCTTCCCTCTTCTTCCTCGACGTCATCCCAGAATGGGGCACTGAAATTGGCCACTACTTGGCCAACGGACTACCCCTAGGCTAGGACCTCAAGAAGGATAGAGCTCGTAAACTCATTAAGGACATAGCACCATATCAGCTGATAGCAGGCCAACTCTACCACGTGGGTAAGGATGGCATACTGCGAAGATGCGTGTGCGAACACGAATACATCGAGGTGCTTGAAGAAGCCCACTCAGGAATCGCAGGAGGTCATTTTGCCACTGATGTTACGGCACGTAAAGTGCTATAAGCTGGTCTCTGGTGGCCAACACTCTTCGGAGACGTGGCCGAATTTGTCAAACGATGTGACCCCTACCAGTGTATCCAAATCCCACACAGGGCCGACATGATGCCCATGACTGGACTCCTGGCCGATCAACCCTTCGAGAAATGGGGCATCGATTCATTGGTCCCATAAGCCCAACCGCTAAGGGGACTGGGACACGATACATCATCCTCGCCACCGACTACTTCACTAAGTGGGTAGAAGGAAGAGCCACGGTAAAGGCTGATGCAAGATCCACGGCCAAGTTCTTATATGAACAAGTCATCACGTGGTTTGGATGCCTGTTGGAGTTAGTCACTGACCGAGGGACTCACTTCCTCAACGAAACCATAGCAATCCTAATGAGCGAGTTTATGATCATTCATAGGAAGTCAATGTCATACTACCCCAGAGCAAATGGCTTGGCCGAAAACTCCAACAAGACTTGCTGTAAGATTTATGTATGGTAGAAGCCAGTCGTATCGATTGAGCACATAAGCTCATAGCAGCGTTATGGGCCTACAGGACCTCCTACAAAGTGGCAACACATTGTACCCCCTTCAAGTTAGCCTTTGGAGTAGAGGCAATAATGCCAATGGAGTATGTAGTGCCTAGCCTCTGTCTTGCTATAAAAGAAAGACTCACAAAAAACGCTCTAGCTGAAAGGCTAGTCGACCTCGAAAAGTTAGAAGAGACAAGGTTGCAGAGCAGCCTACTCTCTTTGAGTAGAAAAAGCCCGACGTAAAAAGTGGTTCGACCGCAATCTCAAGAACAAGGACGTGGCACAAGGAGACTTGGCACTCCTGTACAGTGTCCGCAATACCAAATATAAGCTTAAGTACTGAGGTATGGGTCCTTACCGTGTAGTTGAGATCACTCCTCGAGGGTCATGCCGAATAGCCACCTTTGATGGAACAAAAATGGATGGCTACCTAAACGGAAGCAAATTGAAAAGATACTACGGACCACTCCCTATCTCCACCCTTCAAGCCGTGCATAGAGAAAAGGAACTCAAGGCAGAGGTGGCTTGGATGAAGCGCTAGGTCATCGAGGAAGCCAGAATCTGTAATGCTAAGATCCGACAGTGTAGACAAATGACCTTGCTTAAGGCAACGATTGAGCAGATGCAACTAATGGAGGAACTAACAGTAGAGCCAGCTAGGTTGCTTGTTTAGCTACAAGTACCACGCATGTGCATCAAAGCACTCGTGGACTCAGGAGCGAGCCACAACTTCATCTCTCGAGAGATATGGGAAAAGCTACAGGTATCCCTAACCCTCACTATTGCCTTAATAAGAGCTATAAACGGTGAGCCACAACTTCATCTCCCGTGAGGTATGGGAAAAGCTACAGATACCCCTAACCCTCACTGTTGCCTCAATAAGAGCTATAAATGGCCAACTTCTGGAAACCTTAGGTAATGTAAATCTAAGTCTAATGGTTGTTCGCCAAGCTGTGAATATACGCTTTTATGTTCTCCCTACAGAAGCCACCGAAGAGCAGATTATTTTAGAGCTACACCGTCAACTACCAAACATTGGCGTCCGGACTTGCAATCCTTCCAAGAGCTACTAGATAGTGTGCTAATGCACCATTGGAAGTGCCAGCCTGAGGGCTCCAACCTCCACCTCTACGAAATTCTTGAGGTGCACCCCCTCACACAGTTCATAGTGCAATCATTCAATGACTGGCGCCGCGCACATTCTAAGCACACAAGAGGAGGATACAGCCTCGCCTCCGATGCCCCTGTCCCCGCGATCGATGCAGATGCCGATCTACAGCCAAATTGGTGGCTCCCATTTTTGAATCTGGAGAAATTTTGGCGCTACTACCGCAGCACGCCCATCGATCGTTGAGTCCACCCACTCTACATGCCCATGGAATGACGTTGGACTTGGGCTGCCTTTCGACTTCTCTAGCAACAAGACCCCAATATGTTATACAATTTTCCAAAAGAAATGACGCAGGAGGGTTTTTGCTTCCGCCTCTAGTCATTCAACAACACCTATGGCTCAGTGCCAGATCCAGCCGTCATCGCCGTTGTCCATTTCAACCACCTCATCCTCTTACTCCTCTGCGAACTTCCCCCGCCCATAGCCGCCCCATTGACGACTGCATCCACAATCTGACCAACTAGATTGTCTTCAATCTCGACGTCGGTCCAACTCAGTTGCAGGACCTCCGCCTCTACCTTTGTGTCCGCAATCTCCACAGGCATCACCTCCGAACTTACGAGGATATGCATGCCACCCATTTTTGAAAGTACCGCTCGTACCTCACCCGCCTCATGTCCAGGCAGCTGGATCGCTACGCCATCCTGCAGTCAGTCCTCACCACCAACCTCCTTCAGCGCGACTGACTCGAGGATGGATCAGCAACAGAAAAGGGGGCATGTTAACATCCACAGAGTACAGCCACCAAATGCAGAGGATAATCAATGAGTAAAGGTGACCAAGCCAAATGATCTACTTCAACAGGACAAGCTCAAGGGAGTTCGATACCCAAATACACCAAGGTCAATGATTACAAGCAATGTGCACACGGAAGGAGTATAGCTCAAACTCAGGGAGTTTGATCCCCAAATACCCAAAGTCCGCTCCAAAGTCCAAGGATTCAAGGATCCTAGGCATAGGCTATATGTTCCAGCTACCACCGCTCGGAACAAGGAGATGCATACCAGGAACAAGGAGATGCACACTTCTGGGCCATGAGGAGTGCATGCACCGTGCACTTTTCAGCTCCACATCCGTAGGAAATAGCTATGCCAACGAAAATAGCCATGAAAGGTGTACAGCTCAAACTCAGGGAGTTTGTTCCCCAAATATCATCCCGAGATAGGGTTACCATTGAGTGTCTCGTGGAAGCTGAGCCTTGCCACTCCAGATTTGAGTCTCATGCATCATGCATGACCACAAACAAGTGAAGGTGTAAGGGTGCTTAGGGAGTTTGAGCCCCAAATCACCTAAGCCTAGGAGTGGCAAGGCTAACACGAGCGCTATTTGAAAACTGGTTAGGACCACCTCCTAATACTAGGTTTGTCCCAAGCGCTTTAATATGGTTAACACAAGCGCTATTTCTGCTAGGGAGAGTCGGTAAGAATAGCAATATGCCTTGGCATCCTACGGATCCAAGAGCCCATGATTGTAAAGTAAGGGAGAGTGTTGAAAAGGAAAAGGGTTGGCCCTCCCTTCAAAAGGTGACGTGTATAAAAGACCAAATGGTTGACTTTGGTCTTCATTATTGTTTGCACCAAGTTGAATACAAGCTCCCTCTTCTCTTCCAAGAGAGTGTTTTGGGTGTTCTCTTGTTTCCTCATAGTGCCCTTGTGGTTGTCACTCTATCCCCCTTCACTCCCTTCTCCTTCTTCCCTTCCTCCTTCCTCCTTCTTCCCTCCTTCTCCCTCTCCCCTCCCCTCTTCCTCTTCCCTCTTCCTCGCGTGAAACCATATTGCAACACTGCTTGAGTGACACTTGCGGACGGCTCGTGCTATGCCTTGCTCCCACAAGGAGTAGCTGGGAGTGGAGACTCTGTCGGCATATCTTCAACTACCCCACAACACGTGAGTCACCGTTGAGACCCACTACAGGGCAGTATGTGGTTATGCTTTATTTCCTGCATTCTCATATCAGCCGCACAAAATGTATTGAAGCCTATGAGGGACACCTCATTGATTACTATTAGCTGCACGCCTTTGTACATTATTGCTAGCTCTTGCAGTGTCTCGACTGACAATGCCGTGTACGTTGATGTTAGTAGCGATAGATGCAGTGCGGCATGTATTGTTGTTCCTTCTATCTGCGGAGCTACCTTACCGGTATATGCTAGCATTAGCACTCTTGGGTTGTATATGTTTTTTGCATGTCGGTAAAAGTATGAACGCAATAGTCCCTGCACAATCTGCATAGGAGTGAAAGTTTTTCCAGCTCCCGCGTTCCCTGAAAGGAATAGATGAATTTTCTTGTTGGATTTCATCTTTTTTGTAGGATAATATCATCCACTATCAGTCTTTGCTGAATGTTGAGTTTTCTCATTTGTGTGTAGAAGATGTCGTTGTTGTCAATGCTGATCTTGTAGCTAGGACTTTTGTTGTTTTTTGGTTGGTTGTAGTTAAAGTTCATATCAACTGCTATGTCATACTTCTCTAGCCTTGGTCTGGGGTTTGAAGATGTTGATGATGTGGAGGATGTTGAGCTCGTAGTTTGCTCGAAGACTGTGTTTAGGAAGATCTTGTTGAATTGTGAGTAATTTTCTTTAATCACTTCTTCATTCAATATGGTAAAGGTCATGCCATGTACCATTGTTGTCGGGTAGCTTGTGCTCCGTACTGTTGAATGGTAGGAACAGTAGACATTGCTCTCGATAATGGTTCTCTACATCCTTTCCTTTGTTGTTGTTGAAACGATGATTCTTTCTTTTTTTCCGTTGTTTTACTGTTTTTCCATAGCAGTGGTATCTGCTAGCGTAAGCTGCGAGGCAAATGTTCTTCAATTCGGTTTTCCTCTTCAAGTATTTTGTTATTATGTCATCAAAGAATATGTTTGTTTCTTTTGGATCCATTTTCTCCAATTGTTCCCGCCTTTTCAGTAGCATTGTTCTTTCTGGTGGTGAGCATGTGTTGATGTACAAAAATTCCTTGGTCGATGTGTGCACAGGCATTGATATTATGAGGTATACTGCTTGTTGGGAACTTATATGTTGTGTGTTCAGTATTGCATATTTCCCGCATTCCTTTCTTTCTGATGTTGTAGTTTGTGTTTTGAATGCTCGTTTTAGTGCCAATTGCAAGGCATCTTTGGTTTCTTTGTCTATCTTCGTGATATATGAAGTGCAGTATGATGCCACCCCATGCGGGTTCAGTATGAATTGTGTATCAGTATTTGCTCCCTAGAGCCTTGTTATTGTTTCATTGAAGTTGTTTGTGTAAATATCCTCTAGCTTGCATTGTAAGAAAATAGTTCGCTGTGTGAGTTTGCTCCTTAACGCCATTATGTAATCATCTTCAGTTAGACCTGTTTTCGTTAAGAAGTCATCCATGGAAAGTTCCATTGTTGACTGGTCCGACAATAAATTTTGGATAGCTTTGTAAGCTGATCTGTATTCCCTTGATTCTTCAATCGTTGGGAGTGGTGCTAGTATTGTTGTTTTCCTCATGGGTGGTCTTCGAAAGCCAAATCTGCATCAGTGCATGTTTTGCGATGTTTGTGCGTCTGCATTTCACGATGATTCTCCCGGAGTTTGCTACTATAGCAAGTTATGTATTTGTTGATGTACTCCTCTATTTGATTTTCCTTGGATTGTCCATACTATGGAGCGTCCTCAATCCATAGAAGTCCATGGTCATGTTGGCTACCACGATTTTGGAATTCCGTGATGAAGTAGTAGTCGCTCAACTTTCCTAATATTTTTTCATCCTTCTTGAGTAATTTTTTAATTGCTTGGAATCTGTGGACATAATACGGAGCCGTTGTCACCGGATTGGAACAAATAAGCTCCCTCATATTGTTGTGTTTTAAGGATTTCTTGGGGCCAAGGAATTGCATATTCAAGTCATGCAAGCAATTTACTAGAGGTTCCCAAAGTTTCTTTGCTACAGAGAATGTTATGAAAAAAGTAGGTGGTCCCAATTATCTCAACATTGCAAACAGATTTCTTTTCAAACGTTGCTTGTAGTCTGTTGATGTTCGTAGTAAGTTCAAGTCACGATACCCTATGTTGGATTGCAAGAGTCTATCCATGTTTGTGTCTTGCACTGCATCCCTTGCTTGCAAAGTTCTGCCTTGTAGCTGTCCTTTTCGTAGTTGCACCCACATCGATGATAGCACCTGCTTTACTAGTACTTTCATTGTCTTGAAGAATAGGTTCTGTACATTAAGGGAAAATCTTATGTCTATTTTTCAATTCCCATTTAGCTATTTCTTGGTAGCTTGTCTTGCCTATGATTTCATACAAGCATAGTGGTGGGTGTCCTTGAATAAGCTTAGTGGTGGGTGTCCTTCAGAGGGTGCCACTGTTACGGGGTTGTCATCACAATCAACTACTTGCTGGCAGCTGTATATACCATGCACCAAAGTGTCTGTTGCCACTTCATCCTCTGTTCCGAACACGTCATTCTCCAGCATTCCATCCATGCATTGGCCCTTTGATTGCTGCGTAGCACTTATGTGTTCCATCCAAAGTTTTTTTATTTTAACACCATTCTTTTTTGTACAATTGCGTATCAAGCAGCTCGTTCAGTGCACGCATTGTCGTGGTTGGTCGTACCAAGCCACTCATTGTCATAGTTGGTCGTACCAAGCCACTCATGTAGGTGTGCTTATACCCCATCTTTCTTTTGATCGCCGCCATTACCATCGTTGTGTCTGTTAGAAGACGTAATAGTAGTGGCTGGGTTTTCTCCACATTTGCAAGAACATTGATTATACTTCCATGGAGGCCATATTGCCCCTCATACGTCAATTCCCTGATTTGCGCGAACGGTATCCTCACTGAGATTAGGTGCTCTTCAATTTGGTTAAGAGGCGTCACGTACTTTGTGGCTGTTGTCATCCTCATGTTCTTTTGATTGATTTTTGGCTCTCTTCCATTCTTAATGCTATGATAGCATAGAGAGCATAGCTCTTGCACATGGGTGCTTCCTTCCGGTATTGTAAGATGATGAGTTGCCAAAAAGCCAATCATAGAATCTGTTCCTCTCTTCATTTTGCTTTTGAACATCAGTGTCCCGCAGGTGTAGCATGGGAACGCTGGAGTGTCTTTTATTTCTTTAAGTATACGTTCTCTGGGATTTTGTCGCAAACAGGCCTCCTTTGGGGTGTCTGTCTAACCTGCTTATTGCACGGTACCGGTTGAACTGTTTCAATTACCATGTTTGACATGTCTGGAAGTATTGATGTTGAGCCCTCTTCAGCAGCATTCGCTCGTAGTTTATATATTTTGTTGTAGATTTCTTGGACACTATGTTTTGTGTGCGGATGTTGTTCATTGTAAATTGCAGCAATCCTTTTTGCGGAAAGGCCTTGCTTTGTTAATAACAACTCTTGTAAAATATGATGTTCTTCCACTGATCATATGTGGTAATTTCGCTTTCTTTTCTTTGGAAGTAAAGCATGGATTGTGGTTACACTTGACAAGTATGTGATTAGGATGTTGTGGGTAGATTCTATATTTGCATGTTCCACATTGAAGACTTCTTTTATGTTCCCTTCTTGGTTCAATTAAACCACAAAAGAGTCGTTGAACATATTTGATAGTCTTTGCAGACAATCAAAAAGTATTGCTCGTGAGGTTGCTGCAGTTTGGAGTAGAGTATGTACTTCATGTTTCTGGAGTATTTTGTTTTGAGTGTTTGTCTAGGGTGGAGAGCATCTGCCATACTGTCAGCCCTACGTTCAGTGCATGAGCCAATGAATCAGAGTCCTCATTTTGATAATGCTCTTTTAACACTTGAAAATGTCGGTATTTTTTGGGATGTCGTGTCTCAAAATCAATGTTGATTATAAGCACTTAGTGCAGTGCTTGTGTCCATGAAGGCAACGAATTGATAGCCCGAACAGTGTAGTGATGGAGAAACTTTTGTGTTGAATTACTTTGTGATCAGGTAGTCCTGCAAGAAGATGAGGACTGTCGCATGTGGAGAAATGCAGTTTGTGGTTCAAAAATGTGATGAAGTAATAAATGTTTTTCACATGAAGTGTAAATCATGACATGCCACAACAAATGAGTTTGTATAGCCATTGTACAAGCAACAAACTTTCTCAAAATTTTAAAAGTATTAGAAAGCAATGCAGCATCTTTCGCAGGATGTAACAAGTATTCATTGTTGGATTCAGCATTACGAAAGTACAGACAGTTGCTTCCACGAAATAGCAATGGGCAATGTTATGCAGTGTTAGTGACAGTCACGCCTATGCAGAGCCCATTTTTTTGGCATAAATAACTTAATTATCACAACAACATAGAACAAATGTTTCATGCACTCCAACTGTCTTAAAACTGGCACTACAGGATCAGCCCCTACTGAAGCAGACCACATCAAAGCAGAATCATGAAATTGCACACAATCACACTGCAACTGTGTTAAAACTTGCAGTACAACATCAGCCCCTTCCGAAAGAAACTTCTCAAAGGAGCAGCCATAATAAAATGGGATTGTTTCATAGAGGTTTAAATTCATATATTACAAGTGATTGCAATAATTTGATAATCTGGAAAATTCATTTCGCAATGTGAATGTATGGAATGTTGTCAAGCAAACAAAAATCCCGACAGATAATGGCCATCTTAAAAATTAAAATGGAAAGCCAATGACATCCTTGTGGTGGATATTTGTTTTAAACTTCTGCATGTTGCCTCACACTTGAAAGAACAGAGCAAAAAGATCCCACTCCGTAGAAACACACACAACCAGTCTATTTATAAGAGCACACAGTCACTCTGAAATAGTGAAGTTCAGTTTGATTGCACAGCCTGAAAGTATTCAAGATTCCAACAATCAAAGCAGTAGTAGTATATAGAAGCAACCGAAAACTGCAGTGTTGAAAAACTGCAAATAGAAAAGTAATGTTTGATCAGCCCACAATGGCAATAAAAAATCTATCCTCTGGAACAAAACCAATATGGCAACCCAAAAATGCAGTATTCATAGATTGCAAAGGGAAAACTAAAGTTTCCTCGCACCCAAATCAAAATCAAAAGTCCATCCTCTAAAAAGAAACTATCACACCTAGAGGACTGCGTAGTAAATGTCTATGAAAAGCTACCTAAACTGTCTTCTCAAACCGAGTCAGAAAACCAGAACTGTTTATGGTGAACCGGTGAAGGTATAGGAGAACACTAGCACAGCTGAAACAGAAAGGCGTGTGTGGATCGCGCGTGATGCAAGAGCTACCACAAGATAAGTATTGGAATTCAACCAATGGTGCGTTCAGATTTGTGAACTGCAGAATGCCAGTAATCTACATCACATGACAATCACATGTGGTAAGTAAATATCAACAACTGAACTACGAAAGGATTCACTTCTGGGATTACCTTCTGGCCATAGCCAAGCTCTGATACTTGACGCTTGAAAGCATGAAACAGAGTTTCACGCAACCTTCCCTTGTAGACAGCAGCTAGAATCGTGAAGTCAAACACACCGAGTGAATGTTGAGCACGCATGAAGGATATATTTTTGGCAACATACATAACTACTCCATCATCAAGGAATTCCTGTATCAGTCGGGACAATGTGTTGCGTCTTTCGGCAACAAAAGAGGGCTGCAGAAAATGAGAGGCTTTAATAATGTGTGGAAAATGATTGCAGTGAAAACAGATTCCTCACAAACATCTTTACCGTTGCTCTATCCTCAGCATTAAGTCCCATCAACAACAATGACTTGGTCACACGAAGGGCCATCCAAGTCAACCTTGACAATAACAAACGCAATGATGTCCATGATGGAAGTAAATGAACACCCTCCAGATTGCATCTGATTCGTTGCCAGGGTGGAAACACTAGTTGTGGCAATACGCAAAGAAACATTGGAGGTGCCTCCTTCACCATTACCTTTCTTGGAAACTGCAGGTCCTTCAATCCTGTAATACCCATCCACCTCAATGATATTTTTTAGTTGTGCAACAAATGTGTGTGGAACATGAAGAGTAATAGTTTGGCAACAATCACTGTCAGTAAGGTCCACTCTCATGTATACTGCATATGACATGTTACTGGCCTTGAATGTACCATATTTGCACAAGGCTTTTCCTTCAAATGCAAATCGATAGCTTAGGTATTCACAAATATTCTCAATGTGAAGCACAGGAAGTGCATTTGGATTGGAAGGACAAAAATCAGTAGGAACTAGTGCTCTTGAACTCTCTACTATGTCCGCACACACTTCATCATTCTTCCCCTCGCAACTTGTAATTGCTGGAAAAATGTTTTTGCGATTTAGTACATCAAAAAAGATTAAAAGGGAATACGGTCCAACGAAATCCCAATTTTTGTGCTAAAATTCAGAGTTGATACTGTGTACAACCATTAATTGGTTCTTTTAGAACATGATATAGGATATCATATTCCTGTAATTGCTAGAAAAATGTTTTTGCGATTTAGTACATAAAAAAAGATTAAAAGGGAATACGGTCCAACAAAATCCCAATTTCCGTGATAAAATTCAGAGTTGATTACTGTGTACAACCATTAATTTATTCTTTCAGAACATAATATAGGATATCATATTCCCATGGTCTAACAGATACGAGATCTTATAGCTACAGGATATCATATTCTCATGATCTCACAGATTGTATCGCATAATAAAAATTAAACATATCCATACACTATCTTTTGACACCAATAAAAATGCTTTCACATGTTATCAGTAAGGGCTTTTATTTGACACAAAATTGATGAGCAAAAACGCACTATGAAAAACAAAATAACATTGATTACTTCCAAAAACGTCAATACATTCTCCAACGCAAAAGTATTTGCTTGGTTTATGGATAAAAAATTCTACTCCATGGCATTCGTACAACATATAAATAATTCAAGACAATAGTTCATGGTTTCATAGAACCACACAACATTGTGGGTAATTGGAAAAAGTAAAAAAAAAATCTAAAAATTCTAAATCTCACCCTACTATAGGTAGTATTACTAAGAGCTTCAAGAGCTATCTGTTCTAGACCAGGGGTCTCGATGTTTATAGTTATCTATACACACACTCTAGTTCTCTTTGTTTCACGTAATATCTTGTGGACTGGAAAAAAAAATGAAGCTCTGATGAGACAAACGACAGGAGGGATTGTAATTGATTTACATTCATAAAACTGGTTTAGTATTGATGGGTATTCTGGGTACTTTCAAATTCGTATTCGGGAGGAAGATTAAAAGAAAACATCATCTGTCACACCTTGGGGAGTTTTTGCTTACAGAGTGATGCCTTTTGGATTGACTAATGCACCAGCTACATTTCAAAGGTTCATGAGTCAAGTGCTCGAGCCTTACTTGCGAAAGTTCATAAGGGTGTTTTAGGATGATTTTTGCATTTATTCTTGGCGCATGGATCACATGGAGAAGTTAAAGATGGCCTTAGCTAGGATTGATGAAGCAAAAGGGTGGCTAAATCCTAGCAAGTGTCATTTGGCTCAAACAAAAGTAGTCTTGTTGGGGCATATTGTGTCTCAAGAAGGCCTGCAAATGGATCTTGACAAGGTTCAAGCAATCATGGCATTGCCAAGTCTAAGAGTGTCAATGGTGTTCGCAGAATTCTAGGAAAAAGCAAGTATTATCAACGCTTTTGTGATGATTTCACAGAGATAGTGCATCCCATGAACTTGTTGACAAGAAAAGGAGTTTCTTTCCAATGGGGTGTGGAGCAACAAGAGTCTTTTCAGCAACTTAAGGAGGCCATGAGTAAGGACCCAATATTGAAGCCCCCTGATTGGTCTCAAGACTTTTATGTAAATCCAAGTGTATCTTTGCATTCAGTTGGTGCTGTATTGCTACAGAAAGGAGAGGCAGGTAGAATGCAACCCATCTATTATGCCAGCCGACAGCTTACAAAGGTGGAAACAAGGTATGAAGAAATGGAGCAGTAAGCCCTCTCTTTAGTGTTTTCAGTTAGAAAGTTTCGCCCCTGTTTATTACCTCGCCATTTTTCTTCCTTACCTCTCAGTCTGTATTAACATATCTTGTTCGCAAGCCTAATCTTGGGGGGAGATTTGCAAAATGGTTGTAAGAGCTTTAAGAGTTCTCTTTCTCTTTGTCATTGAAAATACCACTAGGTCCATTATGGCAGATTTGCTCACAGGACGGCAAGATCTAAGAGAAGAAAAGAAATATAAGGAGGACATTAACTATGAAAGGGAGACACCACCAATAGCTTTTGTCTTGTATTTTGATGGGGCTTTTAGTCCTTCATGCCAACAAGGAGCTGGGGGGATAGTCTTGATGAATTCTGAAGGTCAAGAGGTGTGGGCAAGAGGAGAAGAGCTTCCAGGTATCACAACTAACAATGCAGCTGAGTATAATGCTTTGATTCTTGGTTTGGAGGGTTGTCTTCAAAGTCAAGTTAAAGAATTGGAAGTAAGAGGAGGTTCTCAGCTTATTATAAAGCAAATGCAAGGGCATTACAAGACAAGAAGTCCTCATTTGAAGGAAGTTAATCAAAAGGCTATGGCATTATGTAGTCAGTTTGATTTTTGCAAGTTTGTTCATATAAACAAAAAAGAAAATCAAAGGGCTGATGAGTTAGCTACTCAAGCCATTGTAGTACAAGACCGGGGGGTGGTTTCTCTTTATTACATTTTTGTCTCACAATTCGTTATATGTGTGTTACAAAAAGGTAGAGAGGAAGAGAAGATAGAGGTATGATATTTAGATGGCCAGAACTGCAATATGTTCAGCAATATGTGGAAGAAGGCATGTTTTCTTAACTCCACAACAGAAGCAAATATTGGTAAGGAAGGCTTGTCCCTATACTATTGTTGATGACATTCTTTATAAATTAGGAAAAGATAAGGTGCTCCGTCGGGTGGTCCATCCCATGGAGACTAGGAGAATCCTAGAAATGTGTCATGAATGCTCCAGTCATTTTGCTTTCGTGAGCACAACTAGGAGAATTCTTAATGCAGGCTACTTTTGGTCATGTCTCCATAAGGATGTATATGAATGGTGTCGAAGTTGTAAAGTATGCCAAAAGTTTGGAAGGCGATAGTTGATTCCTGGGCCATTTGAGAGGTGGGGGTTGGACTTTGTGGGACCACTCCTTTGCTCATCTCAGGGCATTGAAGCCTATTCCAGCATATGGACCATTTGAGAGGTAGGGGTTGGACTTTGTGGAACCACTCCGTCACTCATCTTAGGGCAAGCATTATTTATTGGTGGCCACAGATTATGTGACTCGGTGGGCAGAGGCCAAGGCCACAATCAATAGAGCAAGGTAAGCACAGTTGTAAAATTTCTCTTTGATCAAATTTGTTCACACTTTGGTTGTCCTTTGGAAATTCTCACTGATAGAGGAACCTCTTTTAGAAATGAACTAATTGAAGATGTGGTGCATAAGCTAAAGATAAATCATAGCATGTCCACACCATACTATCCCCAATGTAATGGCTTGGCTGACAAAACAAATGGATTGTTGTGCAATTCAATGGGAAAACTTGTAGACACCAAGAAAAGGCATTGGGATAGGCACTTGGCAGAAGTTTTATGGGCTTACAGAACCACACACAAGCTAGCTATTGGGTTTACACTATTCCAACTAGTGTATGGAATAGAAGCCATTTTGCCCATTGAAATGGAAATACATAGTCTTCACACTGCTGTTGCAAGAAAAGAAGGACAGAAGGATGCCTATGCTCAATGCTTGGTACAGCTAGAAGCCTTGGATGAATGCATATTACAGGCCTTACAAAACTTGGAAGCCTCTCAAAAAAGGCACAAGGCCCGTTTTGACACCAAATTACGCAAGAAGAAAGATATTGCAGAAGGAGATTTGGTCATGAGATTTGATAGCCATCTGGACAAGTGATTAGACAAAAAGTTTATCGACTGATGGAAGGGACCATATCGAGTCAAAAAGAAGTTCACGAATGGAACCTATCAGCTTGAGGATGTTGATGGCATGGTGATACCCGGACGCAATAATGAGTATCGCTTTAAATTCTTCTATGATTGACCACCTTGACGGCCAGCAGACCCTCTTTATCACACTAGAGAGGATCTGCTAGGGGGGGAAAGATGTGACGCCAAAAATTGATATTTTCTATTTGGCATTGGTATTGTTTTCTTCTATGTTTGATAAGAGTTTGAGTATCAAGTGATAGCCTAGTAGCTCTCACTTATTTCTATTTTCTAAGATATTGTACGGGATTGAGAGGATGAGTGGAATGGATCATTGTAAATACCATGTGTATGAATGATAAATACCTTGGTTTGGGGTGAGAGTTATTTGTGTATGGGATATTATGGGGTTTTTAGAAAATAGGAAGAGTGAGTCAAATAAAGAGGTGGGATCATGTCCATGTGTTCCAATAATATAAGAGAGGCCACATGCCAAGCATGTGGAAGGCATGTGGAGGAGTGTGGAGTCAAGAGGAATCCTTCTAGAATTCCTATGTGGAATAAGGAGGATGTGGACATATGGAAAAGAGAGGGTCCCTATGGGCTCCATGTTGGGAGACTCTTGACTTTCTCAATATTTTAAGAGTCTTGAGGATCTTTTGATGGGACACATGGCAAGAGTAGCCAAAAAGGACATGGATGGTGACATATGGGCTTATGTGATTTGATGGGGAAAAGAATCTACAGGCAGCAATTGTAAATGCGTGAAGAAGGGTAACAAAATCTCTATAAAAGGAGCCTTCCTCTCCCTTGTTCGACATCTCTTCCACCATTAGGCCTTTTGTTGTTGTAGCTCTAGTCTCCTCAAGCCTCTTCCATGAGCCTTCTCTCCCTCTTGTAGATATTCTCTTGTGTAGACTCTTGAGTCCATCTCTCTCTAGTTCATTCTCTCTCTATGAGTAGTCTTGGAGCTTCCGCTCCCTCTTGTACGTATGAACCTCTTCTTCTCACTTGTGTTTGTAGTATTTTGAGTTGCATTAGAGTGGAGTCTCACTCTATTGGTAATTAAGGTCACTTCAGGTTCTCTCTCTTGAGTGTCTCTTCCCTTTTTCCATTGTTTTCTCTTCCAAAGTGCTCAAAAGTGTTGTCTATTCGGCCGCTCATTGTGCATACATCGCTTATCTATTTCCCAAGTCACAAAGGGAGCTCTTCCTTTCCTCCTAGGCAACCTCTATGGGTCTTGGATCGTTGATGAAGTCTAATCATAGAGGTAGTATTCTCC
Source organism: Dipteris shenzhenensis (assembly GCF_047967505.1). NCBI lineage: Eukaryota > Viridiplantae > Streptophyta > Polypodiopsida > Gleicheniales > Dipteridaceae > Dipteris > Dipteris shenzhenensis. The sequence goes on from NC_141605.1 coordinate 6,363,401, forward strand.
CAAGTCGGCACTAGTAAAAGGAGTAGGTGTTTTTCATGACAGTTTAACCCCCTATCAGTATTTTGCTCATAACTTTTTACTGGATGGTCCGATTTGAATGGAACTTATATCAATGCGAAGCTCTCTTCAAGGAGCATCATCTTATGTCTTTAGTTATTGTATTAGATGTCCAAAAAAAAAAATAAAAATAAAAATCTATGACTCTCTGTGCATGACTATTTCTTTTTCAGACAGTTTTTACCCCTGCCAAGTAAACTGCCCATATCTTTTTGACCGTTTTTATTTCTTACGAAACTTATATAAGAGCGAAGCCATTTTAAGGCGCATCTTGATATGGGTTTGAATATTTGATATCATGTCTCTACTGAAAGTTATAGGCCTCTATGTCTAATAACAATTTGCGAGAGTGTTTTGAGCTAATTGTAAAGATATCTATGAAGGAGGTGCAATGCTTCCCCAGAACCTACCCATCTGACCTAATTAGCCCCTTCAAACTCCTCGATATATATCAGTTCATGCCATGTTGAGCTACAAGATCTTCTTTCAACAACGTATCGCTCCTCTCTTTGGCATAGACCGGCTTGCTGAGATTATAGCCTCCACTGATCCTTTCCTTCTCCCTATACTTGAGTACAACATCATTTGGGATGTTACCATCTTCATTCTCATATAAGGGAGGATAGTATGGTGTGGTTTCTTGGTATAAAAGCTTCTTTATAATGTCCCTTTCCTAGTGATAAATATCTCTATCACTCAGTGAAGAGGTGCATGAAATTTATTACCCCCATGTTCATATCACAGTACCTACAAAGATTCCACAACTACTTAGACAAACAACATGAATGAGAGAACAAAAATGATGAGAATATCATTGCATTTATTTACGGTATACCATTTGTGTTTGGATCATTGGAATCATTTATAGCTTCTTTCCCTTTGGGCTTCTCATCTTTTACCAATGTTTTGTTGCCATCCATCTGATCAATCGAATCATTCATAAAGGTGGAGATCATGTGGAAATTCGGGGAGGGGGGAGAAAAAAGGATTGGAAATTAATTTTGCTTCTCCAAGCTAGGCGCCATCAATTAGGCTTCCCCGTGGGATGTGGCAGTCCCAAAAGATCTTTGTTTTACCTAGCTTTTGAAAAGTATTCATTATATTGCTTGAGCGAGGTGCCCTTACCAACCAAGATATTCTTAAGCATGAATGACCACAAGGCATAGTTTGGTCCATCCAGCTTGTCACCCTTGGACAAATTACCAAAACTGTTTGAAAGAGTCGACATGATGCAAAATGGGATATGCACAACCTGCAAATGTACCGGCAAAAAGAATTGCAAGTCCCAAAAGTGCAACTAGCTACAAATGTGCCTACAAATCCCAAACTAATACTGGAGCAAATGTCTCCTCATAATCTATCCCCTCCTCTTGTGCATACCCCTTGGCAACCAAACGGGCTTTGTATTTCTCAACTGTGCCATCTGAATGGTATTTCACCTTATAAATCCATTTCGTGCCAACCACATTTTTCACAATGGGCGCATCAACCAAGTCCCATGTGGCATTCTTCTCAATGGATTTAATCTCAGCTTCCATAGCTTTCTATCATGCCGGATTATGCTGAGCATCCTTAAAGCTCTGAGGCTCATTTTCAACTTCCATCACTGAGGTCATCAAAGCGAAATTGACCTTTTGCTAATTTTTCTGAGTGCTGGCCCTAGTTTTCCCCAAAGTAGGCTGATCCTTAGCATCTTGAATGCCCAACGTGGAATAGATTTCTCTGCTGTACCACTCAAAGCTGCATCAACATCTTTAGTGGCCTCACAACGTTGATAATGCCTCCAAACATGGGGCTGTCTATTCTCATTAATTGGCTACAAATCTGAAACATTTGAGGGAGAGCCATCCTCAACATGTGGCAAGCCATCTGAACTATGAGAAGTAGAAAGGGAAGCATCAGGAGACTCTGTCTCATTGTCCTCAAAGTGGATGATGTCCAAAGAGGTGTCATCGTATGGTGGCAAGTCTACACTAGTGAGTTGCATGCACTCATTCTTGGTAAAGAGAACATCTTTGCTGATTATTACCTTCCTGGTAGCGGGATTACAAAGCCTAAATCCCCTGCTTTCAGTGCTATACCCCACGAAAATGCATTTGACACTCTTGTCATCAAGCTTTGTCCGATGTGCATCTAGAACCAAAGCATATGCCACTAAGCCAAAAACTCTGAAATGACTAACCTTTGGCTTAAAGCCATACAAAGCCTCAAATGGAGTCACATTGACCAAAGCTTTGGTAGGGCATCTATTCTGAATATAAGTGGCTGTCACAACTACTCCCCAAAAAGCCTTTGAGACTCTCTTGAATTTTAGCATGCATCTCGTCATCTCCATGAGAGTACGATTCTTCCTCTCAGAGATTGGATTATGCTGTGGTGTGTAAGGGCATGTCAAGTGATGTTTAATCCCATGTTGCTTCAAAAATCCCTAGAATGCATGTGACATGTACTCTCCCCCTCTATCTGAGTTGAGTGTTCCAATTCTAGAGTTGGTTTGGTTCTCAGCCATAGCTTTAAACTCCTGAAACCAATAGAACACCTCAGATTTTTCCTTCATGAGAAAAAGCCATGTGAACCTAGAGAAGTCATCTATAAAGGTCACAAAGTACCTTGCTCCTCTATGCGTGGGAATAGTCATGGGGCCACATACATCACTGTGCACTATCTATAATACTCTGGTTGCCTTGATCCATTTCTTGCCTTGTTTACTGAATGGCAAGAGATGCAATTTGCCAAGTGCACACCCCTCACACACTTCATTTGCTGGTTGCTGTAATTTTGGCATTCCCTGAGTCATATTATTGTTGTACAAGTAGGACAATGCCCTGTGATGGACATGTCTTAAATGCAGCAAACACAAAATCTCTATCACCTTGGGCAAGATGAGCTTCACCATGTGCATCTGAAGCACGAGTTTCAGTGGGGGCAACAAAATTACTGCTAGAGCTGTCCCTTTGCCTCTTCTTTTCATTGGCGATTCTTTTGTAACACTCTATGATGTAATGCCCTAGCTTCTTGCAATAATTGCATTTGCCCTTTTTCTTATTTTTGCTTGATCTGCTTGCATTTTCGTCCTTGGGCTAACTTGTATGGCTGTGTTTTGGCTCAAACTTTTTCTAAAATTTTCCCTTTCCACCCATGGCAAGCGCTTGCTCACCCTGATGAGAGGCTTTGGCAAAATTTGAGCATCTCTCCTCTTCCTGCAACAAAAGCCGAACTAACTCATCGAATGAGAGTGGGGCTGCCCTGAGAACAATGGTCAATGAAGGGACGAATGTGCCATATAAGGGTGCTAAGCTATTGAGAGTAATAGAGACGGGCTTCTTGTCTTCTATTTCCTCATCAATACTTGCGAGCTAATCACGTAGATCAGTGATCCTAGCAATATGATCAGTGATGGCCTGGCCTTCCTACATCTTGAGATCCTTGAGCTGATTTGTCAAGGCAATGGCCCTTGCCTCATTCTTAACATGATACATGTTTGCTAATCTTTCCCATGCTGCCTTTGCATCCTTGCACAACTTGATAGTCGTCATAATGTGCCTCTTCACATTTGTGGTAATCAAAAACATCACTTGGACACTATGGCGATCAAACTTCTTTTGCTCCTTCATCAATGCTATGGGACTAGCAGAAGGGGTTGGAGCAATCTACTGTCTGCCTGTAGTCTGCCCAAAGAAGTTGTGCTGGATGTAGATGGGCCTGATGGCCTCATCTCATTCCCACTAACAATATCCCACAAGCGCTTACCAACCAAGATGTTCTTAAGCATGAATGACCACAAGGCATAGTTTGGTCCATCCAGCTTGTCACCCTTGGACAAATTGCCAAAACTGTCTGAAAGAGTCGACATGATGCAAAATGGGATACCCACAAGCTACAAATGTATCAGCAAAAAGAATTGCAAGTCCCAAAAATGCAACTGGTTGCAAATGTGCCTACACATCCCAAACTAATACTGGTCGCAAATGCAAAGTACGATTAGCTGCTCTGAAATCCCACTAACTGCACAATGCAATCACTACAAAAATGGCACCAACCAATCACTGCACTCTGTTGCAATATGAAGTGTAATCCCAAACTGAAAATGCACAACCCAAATCTGAAAGAGCGCATCCACAAGTGCTCAAATGCATCCAACGAAGCTCAAAAGCATCCACAACTATAAAGTAACTGCAAATGCACCCAACAATGTAGAGTATCTGCAAATACACCTGAGAGTGCAAGAGTATGGGCTGTAAAAACAGTCCTGAAGCAAAATACATAGCTCAAAACACTTACTAGAAGTGCAACTTGGCCCGAACCACCTGCAAAACAGTCCACTGACTATGTGGGCAAGCTGGAGATAACAAAGGAGCTGAAGTGAGTTGTTTCGAGCTAAATGAAGCTATCGGGAGTACTTCTAAACACAACACATGTGTAGAGAAGAGCCTGGAGCTGCTGGAACACACTTGGGATTAGGCTAGAGTTGAAAAGATTCTAGAACAAAAACGCCAAAAAACAGTCGAAAACTGGTCGAATCACCTTCTAACAAGTCGTACGAACTCGAAATCAGGTTCTGACAAGTTGTACGGACTTAGGGCACTATCATGCAATTGTACGGATAGGTTCGTACAACTGTACGAGAAAAATCTTTTTTTTTTCCCGCCTGAAATGCTACGGGACAGATTTGTTTGTATGCGAGCAGCTCCGAAATTTTGAAAAACGTCGAAATCGGACCTCAAAAGGTCAAAAAATAGCCGTTGGATTGTTGGGGCTACCTCTAACGAAAGCTGGAGAGCTGAATGTGAGACCCAAGAATGCGCACTGGAGCACCAAGCTTGCGGGAGTCTGGAAGCAAGCACGGGAATGGGGTCTAGAGATGGAAGCCCTCTGATACCAATAAGAGTGCACACACAAGAAAGCTCCAATAGAAATGTTCAAATGAAACAATACAAGTACTTGGTATATATAGTACCCAAGTACTATTGGTCAACCATAGGGTTGACTTTATGCCTACAACACCATATCTTTGTAATCTCTTACATTAATGCCTAGATAACGCCAAGCTCACGCCAAGTAATTCTTTGTTGTAGATTGAGTAATTCTTTTTGGTAGGGTTAAGTTTTCTACTGTAGTATGCCATGGGCCTTTCTTCTAGTGCTATAAAACTGCCTTGATTTCTCATTGCTTGCATCGGTAATGACCAAGAATGGATCATCCCATGATGTGATTTTCATTACTGGAGCTGTCGTGGCCAACCGTTGTAGGTCGTGGAAGACTTGCAAAGCTATATCGATCACGAATATCTTTTGCTGGCAAGTCTTCACCTCTTTTAATAAGTCAGTTAAGGATGCTAAGGTAGTGGAGAATCCAGACATATGTGAACTGTAGGCCTGGCAATGCCCTACGAAAGATCAGATCTCTTGGGCCATTGTGGGGATTGCCTAGCTTGTGATAGCTTGAATTTTTTCAGGATCCAAGCAAATGCCATTGGCGCTGATGATGCAACCTAAAGATTGGATTTCCATCACGACAAACTCACTTTTATTAACATTGAGATATAATTGATTATTGCACAAGAGTTGAAGAGCTTTTTGCATATCCCATATATGTTGTTCCTCTATGGTTGAGAAGATTAAGATATCATCTAGAAAGATGAACATGCACACTCCTATATGCTCAATGAACACCCGTGACCTCATCTTATTGAATGTTAATGGTGCGTTTTTGAGACCGAACGGCATGACTATGAACTCTTAATGAGCTCGCTTTGTCTTGAACATTGTCTTTGGTATGTCAGCATTAAATATGCAGACTTGATGATAACCGCTCTTAAGGTCTATCTTGAAAAAATACTTGGCACCGTTCAAGCACCCTAAGATATACTCTATGCAGGGCATGGGAAATTATTGTTGATTGTGATTTTGTTAAGTGCTAGAATTGGAGCCGCAAAAGGTGATGAGGATGGCTAGATAAACACAATGCATAATAACTGAGTGAGCTGTTGTTCTAACTCAGCCTTTGTAGACTTAGATAATCGATAGGGAAACTTACAGGAAGGTATTGAGTCTGGGACTAATTCAATCCAGTGGTCCTTGGGTCTATGAGGTTGAAGTTGTGGTGGGAGATTGTCCCGGAGCATAATATCTTGGAACTCTCGGCTATGGCCTGCCCCAAAGGAGGAGCTAGTTGCACTGAATTTAGTTGACAACGAAAATATACCAATGCACATACATCGCCTTTGCGAACAACACAAGCGGCTTGGATGTGGGAGATTAGAGTGATACCCGGAATGCTTCTGTCCCCGTGGAGGATGGCTAGTTTAGGTAGTCCGTTGAGAATTGTGAAGGAATCTTGTCACCAATCAGGCACATGTGAATATTCTTGGGACCACTGGATACCCAGTATCATGTTACAACCTAATAGTAGTGTGAGGATGAAGTCATGCTCAAAAGAGGCCTTCTAAACTGTGGAAGAAATTTTTTCGGCCTATTGTGTGATTTGAGTATGTAGCTCATGTGTGAACCCGTCCATTGCAAGCTCATGAGGCACTAAAGTGTACCCCATCTTTTTGGCAACCTGCGGGAAGATAGCATCTTCTGTGCTAAAGTGCTATAGGAACTTTGTATTAACTCTCATTAACCATAATCTACCATGCATGAGGTCTACAACTCTAGGGGATTAAAAGTTGTTAACTGACTTAGAGTTTAGATTGAGATTTGAATGATTCATGAATATCCATCATCCACGTTTGACTCATTGAGGGTGAGTTGATGTGCCAAGATGCTACAATTGGCAAGGCAATAAAGGAGCTCATGCATGTAATTTAAGAAATGTCCTCTTAGGATGCCAATGATGATATGATGAGAGATGATTTTGATTTATGTGATGGTGAGGTGGATCTAGAATCACGGAGGCCATATATATCTAGTTTTGAAGAGTTGTGGGAAGAGAGAGAGAGAGAGAGAGAGAGAGAGAGAGAGAGAATTCTCAAATGTATGCTTTGTAGAGATTGTAATTCATGAGTTGACCTAAATACGTCTCTTCTTCCAAGAATTTGGGTTCTCTTGCAAAGCCACACGCACCCACACACACATACATAAGTGCCCACGTCTTTATCATAGCAGAGATATGCCTCATTCTTCCTCCTCTGCCTTAATGCTCATGACTTTCATCCATCTGATCGACTGCAGTCCTCAAGGGCGCTCCTATGTCTGCACTCTGCATGCCTTTGCCCCCTCGAGATTTGCATTCGGGTCCTCACACACATCCCCAAGAAAACCCGTCTCGCTCTCTCTCTCTCTGACCTTGTCTTTGTCTCTTTTCGTTCAAATCTTTAGAAATCGATATACTTTAATTGCTCGGCTCCCTTTGCTGCATGTGTTTTAAAATATAGATACATAGTACATACACAGAGACCAGGCGTCTCTGTGTGCTCGCATATAGATGCGTTTTGCAGTTTGTGCAGTCTGTACACGCTGCCTTCTCTGTCTGGTCTAGACTCTCCATACTCTCTCTCACAGATCCACGGCTCTGTCCGCAGGGTCATGTCAACACGCAAGTTGGCGCATCGTCCCTTCCCTCTGCCGCCGTTTCTGTACAATTTTTAGAAAGAAACTTTTGCAGCTTCTGTAGAATGTCTGTCCCAGCTCACATGTGATATGCACTTGGTTCACGAGTAGAAGATTCCAATATCGATGGAATGTTTTGTTCGCGGACCCCTGCATCTCTCTCTCTCTCTCTCTCTCTCTCTCTCTCTCTCGCTCGTCTAGATTCTAGAGTCGTTCCTCTGGCTCCTTTCTGCTCAAATTGCATTGAGATTAGCGGCCACCCAAGCGATATGCGATCCTCCTCGTTCTTTCCGTCTATTCAGCATGAACAGCCTGGCCTTTAGGACTCAGCGCATTATCTTAAATACAATCAAAGGCGCGTTCATCAAGGTTGAAACAGTTGTCCCCTGCACCTCTCGAAACAAACTTTGTGTGACTTTGTTCTTTTGTGCAAGGACATTCCAAAATATTTTGGATTTCGAATCTCAATGCAAGTTCTACGGGAACAGCAACATGTGCAATTCTTCCCAAAGAAGGACGCCTTTTGTTTTTTCATGTAAGGATTCCCGTGATGCAACCTTCATGCTACGGTTTGATTCTGCTCATTCTTTCCGATGCTTTAGTACCATTATTCTACACATTGCATAAGCTTTTCTCCCTCGTGTATAGCCATGTTCTAGATTCTATCAAGAGTTGAGGACTGTGATTTCAAAATTCATTTAAAATCCTTCTCAAAAATAATCAACCCAAGCCTCTTCAGCACTTCAATACTATCCAAGGCATCAATGTTCCAATGATCACAAAGAGAATTTTAGCCTCTACCAATGATAACTCGTTACATAAATCATTAGCAAAACTTGTTGTTTATGCCTAGGTATATATGCTTTCTTTTTTAAAAGTATGTCATTTGTTCCATCATGTCTTGTTTTATCAATTTGTAAAGATGCTTGAATTATCTTCCATGCATTCAACATATTCTAAGACTAATGAATTCAAATTTGAAGGCTCTTGGACCACAATTAAAAACTATGAACCCCATTTAGCACTTGTACTCACATTTGAGTTATCTTTCGTACATTCAAAACATTCTAAGATAAATGAGTTTGAATTCGAGAGGAATTCAATGGCTCTTGGACTACAATAAAAAACTACAAAATCCATTTGGCACTTGTACTCACAAATGGGTAACGTTTAGAGCTTAAATTTGCAAGTCAAATTGCCCTCAAAATGCTAGCATGCACTATGAGGCATCAACATCAGGCCATACCAATGACTACTAATCTCAAGTTTTAAAAGCTTTAGCTTGCACCCACAAAATTGTAGAGTAACAACTCTATGAACACCTCGAGGGATGCACACCTAGGAGACTTACTCGCTAACTTGAGAGACGGCCTATATAGAAGGAAAGGGGTGCACAACTTAGATCAACATATTGCAATCAGGGTGACATTAGCTATGTTAATGTCCCTTGAAACAAAGACAAATGGCTTCAATGCACACCATAAAAGATTTTTCCAATAAGAAGGAAACTTGGCTCTAGTGATGGGCGACATAGTGGAAGTGATGTAACTCCATCCCAACGTGAGAAGTCTCTAGGAGGCACCAATAGAATGCACATTATAAAAATTTTGGACTAAAAAAGGGGCCCTTTGGACAATTACTAAAATATTAGAGGCTTGGATAAGGGAATATGGTATCCATGAAGGAAATTATGCCATGTGGATTTCTCTGTAAAAGAGGCTTCCCAAATCTAGGGGAAATTTTAATTTTTTTTCAAAATACCCCAAAAAATGTCATTGGTGGTTCACAATAAAAAATTATATTTGGCAAGCCTGCCATGACCATGTTAGGCCTCCTTTTTTTCCTCCCATGGCAAACTATCCCCTAGCTAGAACTATGCTCACATTTTCCATTTGGTTCAACCATTTGGCCCAAACTTTGACTTCCTAACCAGCTCTCTCCCTATTCTCTCTCTTCCAAAACGTTTCACATATTCATTCCTGCCACTTTCTAATAGCTGGTTTCAAAATATCTTCTTTCCACTCTTAGTCATTCTCTCTCCTCTTCGCTCACGTTTTTCTTCCACATTCAAAAATCTCTCAAAGAAACTTCTGTCCAAGCTCTGTTCATCCCTCCTCTTCCATTCATTCTCTACTTATTTCACTCTCTCTTAGAAACCAAATTTGTGACCTAAATCTGCTTAGAAGGAGTGAGAGAAATAGGTGTTCTCTCATTTTCGATTTTTTTCTCACGTTTTTAGAGTATAGAGAGTCAACTCTTGAAGTTGCGACCTAAATTTGCTTGGAAGGAGTGAGAAAAACGGGTGTTCTATTATTTTCAGCTCTTTCTCTACCTTTTTGGAGTATATAGAGTCAACTCCAAAAGAAGGAACACATACTTTCTAGGTAATGAAGTAATTTTGCTTTAAAATTTTGGTTTATATTAAGTAGATACGTTTTTATATCACACTTTGTATATTTACAAGAGATAGGGAAGAGGGAGAGATTGAGGTAGATGATATTTAAAACTACAAGATGATTTTAAACATTTTTTTCTTCATTGGTATCTCACTAGTATAGGAGGGATAGATAGAGGAAGGGGAAGAGAGAGAGAGAGAGAGAGATTATTTCGAACTACTACGTTTTTTTCTATTTGAGCAGATGAGTGAGGGAGAGAGATATAAAATAGTCGTTTGTTTCTTCATTAGTATAGAGGAAGGGAAAGAGAGAGAGAGAGAGAGAGAGAGAGAGAGAGAGAGAGAGATTATATTTGATACTGCTATGTTTTTTTATTTGTTTGAGGGGATGAGTGAGGGAGACAGATAGAAAATAGTTGTTTTTTTCTTTGCTAGTATAGGATGGGTAGATAGAGGAAGGGAAGAGAGAGAGAGAGATACTATATTTTAAACAGCTATGTTTTTTTCTGTTGAGGGGATGGTTGAGGGAGAGAGACGAAGATTGTATTTCAAACTGCTAGGTTTTAGAAGTATTTGAGAAAGAAGGAAGAAAAAGAGATCCTAATCAAAGAGTTTTAGGAGGGAGAGAGAGAGTGATATGATATTGATGTTTTCTTTGTTTGTGGAGAAACAAAGTAGAAAGAGAGCATATCGTAAACTAAGTATTTCAAAAAAATGTGTAAGGGGTACCTTGGAAGACATACTAAAAGAGAGAGAAGTATTCTATATTTTTTGTAATAATATTTTGTTTGTTTTTGTGAGAGGTTTAGTTAAAGGAGAGAGGAAAGGAGGGGGGGAGAGAGAGAGAGAGAGAACTTGCAGATAAAGAGAAAGAGAGAATAGAAGACATAAATTTGGAGGGTCTTTGGAAGTAGAAAGAGCTAATTTTAATCATATGGTATAGGGGCAGAAACTATGGAAGTAGAAAATGATAGATATAAAAGTAGTCTGTTGTATTGAAGAATGTTAAGGATGAGCATGGGGAATGGATTCCTCAGCTCTATAGGAAATATTCTTGGATCACAATGCAACCCACTAATCATGGGTGCTACAAAGTGGGTCCGAAGGATGCAATGGACATCTCCAAACATTGGAAGGGAAGGATCTTAGATTTTGAGATTTCTCCTAGCAGTAACACAATGACACAGGTATATTCAGCATGTCTTCACCCATGCAAACATATACGTGTATCCGAATGCAGGACTTCCATATCATAGGCCCAATTATAAGTTTTTCAAAGTGTACTAGTACTTCATTTGCTTTTTAGAGTATTTGCATTTATTTGGGGACTTTGACACAACTGTCTTATGTCTTGTATTTGTTTTATAGACTTATATCCATCTACTTACAAAGAGTGGGAGCCTGTAGCATGCGTAACTAGGGTGTTGCATGTCCTTCATGTGGAGATTGAAAATCTTTAGTATGAAGGTCGCACACCATCAGAATTAAAAAAGGACAGGATCTTCTTCTATGACTCAATGTTCATTGTGCCATATGAGGAAGGACAATATGGTAGATTCGAATCTCTTCCCTTGCCCTCTTTTGATAGTCCAGATGGCTGCTTCCAAACATGGAGATAAGTGAATCATATAGAAATAGAATGTTTAATGATGTGAGAAATGCTATGAAACCAATTACTTATGGCAGAAATGTTAGGTTGAGCTAGTTTTTTCCATTTCCATGCTTTGTTGATTTTTTTGCAAGTTGTAGGCAATTAAGAAAAAAAAAGATTACTAACACTTGCAAGAGCTTAGAAATGGACTAGCTATCTGAGCTATTTGACAATGGATGGAAAATAAGAACATGTCATGATGAAGATTTAGTACAATGTCGATTGAACACTTCAGATGTGACATTTCAGTGAGCAAATCTTACAATTCTTATTTATATAAAAAATGATCAGGATACTATGTATTAACAGATCCTAAATTTTGCAGGTATTTCATTGGAAGGCAAAATCTTTGCATGACTTTCACATATAGAAGGTTTAGATGGAAGAACCTTTAATGGGAAGCAATGGATGATGATCTGCACGATGGGACTCACAGTCATGTTGTCAAGGTATCAATTTATCATTAAGGACATCTTGATCTAATGTTGGAATTGGAAGAGGAGTGGACCATGTGATTTATCAGGGAAGCATTGCAGTTGACAATAGCAAACCCTCCCCAAGACTATTATTTTAGACTTGATAATTGCAAAGTCAGATATAGGGATGAGACAAGTATCCTTTGTAAGAATTGTTGCCCCCCCCCCATACTCTAGAGATAGTAGAGACATGATGGCAAGTATTTCATAGTATCCAGTTTCTTGGATCCTTAGTGCTTCAACAATGCACTTGGCAATGAGGCATTGTTATAAGTATGACCAGAAATCATAAATAATACAAAGTGTTGTTTCATTTATTGTTAAGATTTTATTTATTAAGTTTGCACCTCTAGATTGATGGCTCTTTGTGGTCCATGAATGATAAAGCGATAGATATTTAAAATTTTAAATCTATGTAGATATTTGTATATTTGTATTGTGTAAGAGAGAGAGTGTGTGAGAGAGATAGATAGCAATTAGAGTGTGCAAGAAAGACTGAGTGAGAGAGAGAGAAGTTGAGAGTGCAATAAGTGACACAAATAATGCACCTGGCCATGAGACAGAGTTAGATATATGAATAGAGAGAGAGAGAGAGAGAGAGAGAGAGAGAGAGAGAAAGAGAGCAGTTAAGGACACAAATAATCCACGTGGCCATGAGACATTGTTAGATGTATGAATAGAGAGAGAGAGATACTATGAGAGAGAGAGAGAGAGAGAGAGAGAGAGAGAGAGAGAGAGACTATGAGAGAGAGAGAGAGAGAGAGTAGTTAGGGACACAAAGGGAGGGAAAGAGACAAAGGAAGGGGGAGGGAAAGATGAAGATGGAGACAGGGACAAAAAGAGGGAGATGGAGAGTGGGATAGAGAGAGAGAGAGAGGTAGAGAATGGGAAGAGAGAGAGAGAGAGGTAGAGAATGGGAAGACAGAGAGAGAGAGAGAGTTAAGATTGCATTTATTCATTTGCACCTCTAAGTTGAGAAAGAGAAAAATAAGAAAGAGAGAGAGAGAGAGGTAGAGAATGGGAAGAGAGAGAGAGAGTTAAAATTGCATTTATTCATTTGCACCTCTAAGTTGAGAAAGAGAAAAATAAGAACGTTAATCAAGGTCTTTGAGGAGTCTTTGAGAGACTATGAGATTGAAAAAAAACCAAGATACAGCTGATCCAAAGGGTGGAGCTGCTAACAAAATACAAAAAGTGTATATGTAAAATCAATGTCCATAACATAGATAGCTAAGGGCAACAAGGCAACAAGATGATCATCGGGGGTGTATGTGTGTGTGAGAGAGAGAGAGAGAGAGAGCAAATAGGGACACAAAGGGAGGGAAAGAGATAGAGATAGAGAGAGAGAGAGGGAGAGAGGGGGAGCAAGAGAGAGAGAGAGAGAGAGAGAGAGAGAGAGAGAGAGAGAGAGAGAGAGACTTTCCAAATAAATAATAAATATAAAAATATTGTAATTAAGAGCATTTTTAAGGGCGATGCTCATTTTATAAAGTACACTTCTAAGGTCATTTTTACATTTTTCAGTTTCCCACTCTTGAGTAACCTTGCATTCCATAGCCTTTTCTTTTGTTTTCTCGAGCATCCTCCTACACTCATGTCTTCCCCTAGAGAGGGTTTTGACTAGTGGATTTCATCCATTGGTTCCCATGCCTCTGCAGATTAGGTTTATCCTATATTCTGCAAGGAATTCCATCTTGAGTCACAATTGAGAGCTCTCCTTCCTGCTGATAATCCCTCTCTTCAGTTTTTTGATAGACTTATCCATGAGCAATTTGTTGCGATTGCTAACTCTTATCACCAATGGGTTTCATTGGATATTTTGAGCTCTTTTGACTAGAGTGCTAACTTCAAGAAGACACTAGGTAGGGCCATCAAGATAATGTCCCTATCTCTCTCCATGAGTACGCTACTCCCATAAGGGATGACTCATCTTCCCCAATTTATTTGATCGAGAGAGATGCAACCCTTATCGTTCTCCTTGCAACTAGCAAGTTTGATGAGGATGTTGGTGAGCAGCCCGAGGGTCCTGCATCAACAAGTGGTGGAGTAGGTCCATCAATGAGTGGTGGAGGAGATGACCTAAACCTAGACCTAGAGCCTGAGGAGCATACTATTAGCCTAGTTGAGGATCAAGTTGAAAGCGAGGTCATCTTATCTTCACATCCGACTCATGCATATCCATCTTCTACCTATAATCCAGATGAGGTAGCAACCAAGCCACACCTTGCTTCGATTGATCCAATCAGGATTGAGGGTGAGGAATACCTTACCCTATTGGAAGTGATGGAAGAATCGTTCGCTTGATCGACTACCTCGCACACACATATTGCATCGTGTATACAATCCAGTGAGATGTTTGCTACATGGCCATGTCACCGCATAAGACGCTTTTCCTTGTGATAATATGGCATGTGTCCAATCGTAGGCACATGCATTGACTCTCACAAAGGAGATGAATCAATTGATATTATAGGATGGAGTTGTGCTTGAGGGTGCTTCACTATAAATATGCGAGTGTAGCATGTGGTTTCAACAGAAGGAGTTTTGTAAATCCCTTTTTTACACATTTTTCACATACAAAAGGGTATGATATAAAGGGGGTATTCATAGATTGAATACAAAAATGGTGTGTTATTCATGATAAGTTTATAGATAAAGGGTTTAAAAAATAGGCCTTGAATGCACATGATATATAGGGTTTATACATAGTGGCACCAAGAGTTGTGTAGTAAAATTTATGCCTTGGTATTGTGCCAATGTATAGCACCATGGATAGATAGTATGACTTTAGTTGATTGTTGGCTTCTTATTTATAGCTTATATGTAGATTTGAATAATTAGATTTAATTATATTTTTATTGGATCGTTCAATAATTTGGTTGTTGTGTGGTTAGGAGACTGCAATGCATGGCAGTATGCAACTTGTGTCATGTTATAAATATGTTACAACAATGATATCACAATCCGGTCTACATACTGACTATACTGTGCTAATTTTTCTTAAATGCCATGTGATACTAACCTATTTCACAATAAATTATCTATAAAGATTATGTATTATACTTTATATGGGTCTACAATTTAATGCTAAAATTGGTGGAATTGTGCTACATGAAACTCAAAATAGGAAAAACAAAGAGTATTTTATTTACCTCAAGATTATGTATTGTGGCTTTAGTCTAAAGCTAAATATTTGGAATAGGGATAAATGAAATAAAAATAGGAAAGAGAGAGATTAAAGATCAAATATGATAAGATGATGCTAAGAATTTTTCCCCTCCACAGCACTAGTATACAATTCATTCTAAATAATAGTGAAAGCTAGAAAGGAATGTTCTACCTAAGCATATCAGCAATCTATAAATTTTAAAAAAGGATTAGAATAAAGATATGGTAGTGCCTCTAGATATTGTACTAGTTGTGTGTGGTATAATTTCTTTTTCACATGTAAGAACGATGTGCCTTGGAGCTTAGGGGACCTATTTGCATAGAAAATATGACAAGCTGGAAGGACATGGATGTACTTAGTAGGATCCAACTATGTGAAAGAAATCACAGATAAAAGGCATGCCACCATTCGATCATATTTTCCATGCAAATGGATTGTCTAGGCTTCAAAGTAGAAAATACACATTTATCTTTCTTCCTCTTATATTTATTTTCCTTCTTACTTTACTTCCCTAGATTCAACTTTGTTAGTTCTCAATTAATTAAGCACACTAAGTATTTCCAAAGTTGGCTTAATTTATCTCTTACATTTTTTGATTATTTAAGTTTAGTTATTTTACTTTCATCACAAAATGATGGACTCCCGAGAACCTTTTCAATTTTTCTTTATAAATATATGTCATATATTCTTATAACCACAGGACAAAATAGACAAGCATGCATTTTATTTGTTGGCTACCCTAACCAATTGAATTTTTCTTGAAAATGTATGTCATATATTTTCATATAGTACTACAATCATGATGACCAACTAGACAAATAGACAAGCATTTATTTTGCAAAGACCATGGGATAATCAAGGCTAGTATACATAAGACACAAACCCAATGAATCATGATGGATTCAAAGAGGTGAAACAATTATGTTGAATATGAAAAATACATAAATCATAAATGATCTAGGCTAACACAAGTGGGTCCCTCCTAGCAAACTCATAATGTTTTTGTTTTGGGAAAAGTAAATGAAAGATGAAGAGGGATATACCAACGTTAGAATAATACCAATATCTATACTGCCACCATTGATATTGATTTGAATGATAAAAGAGCACATCCACACCAAATTTGGGACCACAATACCTTCATATACTTATGATTATATAACAAATGTGTGAAAGCATGATTAGATGTAGCCGATTGTGGAACTAAATATGAAAAAGTCACAATATTTAGCAAGAAATAAGTTGCTTAAGTTATGCATTCCATGCACTAGCTTAAAGATTAAGATGTGCATGTACAATTTAAGTTAACTCAAGTGTATTTTTTTAAGTTGATTTTTAGAACATGCCATTAAAACTAGTTGCACTCGATAAGGCCACACCAAATCATGCTATGTACAACACAAATGCATGATCATAAGACAAGTACATATCATATGACAAAGAATCAAAATCCTCTTGGATACATCTATACTATCTCTAGTTCTATGGACCATCTCATCTATATCTTTAAAAATTGGCTTACTTTGGGCAATAACTTGGACCACATACCACCAACTTGAAGCCAGATCCTCTACATGAAAGACCAACTAATTTTTAACATAAATATGCCATTTAATTTATTAAATATGTACTTGGACACACACACACACACACACACCCCTTCCTCTCTTTTTGGCTAGACCCTGACCCCCTTCTCTCTCTCTCTTGGTTTTCTTATGTATTTCTTTAATTTTCTATTTTCCTTTATTTTCCCTACTTCTCCTTGTTTTCCCTAATTCTCCTTATTTATTTTTCCTTTTTCTAATCTCCAAATTTTCTTAATAATTAAACCTATTAATTCAAAATATTTTTTACCTACCTCAATTTTTTCCTTTCTTTCTTTCTTTTTCCCTTTTATTATTTTTTCTTTTCATCCTTTATCAATGGATTTTTTTCTTTTCTATAAAATTTCAATAAATTTTCTTTTCTATAAATTTTCTCAAGATGCTCTCAAAATGGATATGCTTTTTCTCCAAGGTGAGCTAGATGATGCTTTAAATTCACCCCCTTTTTCCCCTTTAATTTTCCCCTATTTTTTAAAATTAATTTATTTTTTTTTCTACCCTTTAGACCCCCCTTACTTTTATTCATATTTTTTAAAAACACATTTTTTTAAAACCCCCCTTTTTTCTTTATAATAATGATCATTTTCTATTTTTTTATTTTCCTTTCTTATTTTTCTCCCTTTTAAATATTTTTTAATTGCTCTCCCTTTGTTTTCACAATTTTCCTCTAAAACATTGGTTTACTATTTACTATTTAATTTTTTCTACTTGGTTCTCCAAAATTATATTTTTAAACTTTCTATTCTCTCTCTTTTATTTAAAACCATCTAAGCCTATTTAGAGTGTTTTATTTTTATCTATCCTATCTGTAGTATAGACCCCCTCCCTGCACTTTCTACCCAACCACCGACACGCATCTTCATGCTCCAAACCCACCTAGCCGACCCGCCTCCCTAAACTATCTATGTCCACCAATTATCCAAATCTACCTCGAGCCTCGACCCCCACTCCTACCCGACCCTCCCGACTACTCTCATCTCACCCTATTAAAGCCCTTCTATGAAGCACCCCTCCTCATCTACTCCAAGCTCTTCACTCATTGCCTACTACTGCCACTGCTCAGTCTACCCCCCTGCTCGCAGACCTACTAATTTACCCTTCTTCATTCCCCAACTGCTGCAGTGTACATGCCTTCTGGCCCTCCTACTACTATGACTGTCCAGCGTCCTACCTCCTCCCATGAGCGTGCATAGTACAAGTCTATTGTACTAAACATCATACCCAGAGTTGGGATATTTGACGTTGGTAGTACGACGGCCATCGACATCATACGCCTCGACCCACGACCAGTGACTCTCTTCTACGATCACGGACTCAAAGGTCCTTCACTATATCTTTTCCCCACTCACATCATTTCTCATAAAACCCCCCCAACCCCCCCTTTTTTACCCCTTTTCCTTTTTCTGTTTTTTATTACCTCTACTTCTTCAAAACACCCCTCTCTCCTTTTTAATCAAACCCCCTTTTTTTTACTTATCTATATATTTCTATTCCCCCCCCCCCCATTTTTTCCCCCTATTAAAAACAACCCCCCTTTATTATCCTTACTATTTCTAATTTCCCCCCCTATTTCCTCATATTTTTAGCTTGTGCCCTTTATTTTCTTACCCTTAATTTCCTATAAATACCCCTCTTTTTCTTTATAATTCCTAACATATTTCTCTATCTTCTTCCTAATCGATCTATCTCCCAAATCCTCCCTTTGACCACTAATATTTCTTTATGCTCTAAACTATCTCTTTCCAGTTTCTTCCCCCTCCTTTCCTTTTAAACCTCTTCCAAAAGTCCCCCTCTTACTTATTGCCATTCACTATCCTTCCTACTTCACTACAATTGTGTCTAAAACTCCCCATAAAATTTCTATCCCCTATCCTCTAAAACATACCCCCCCCATGCTAGATATTTGCATTTAAATAATAACACCTAAGTTCCCCCTCTCTATATATGTATTTCTAAGTTTCCCCCCTCTCAAGTATTTATATCTAACCCCCCTTTCCCCCCCTCTCTATATACACATTTCTCCTTGCCTCCCCCTCCTCTCTATATAGGTATCTTCCCCCTTTATTTCTACTTATTTTCTTTAGTTCTCCTTCCCTCCCCTTCTCTATTATTTTCTCTTTAGTTTCCCTTCTAGTTCCCCTTTGATTTTCACCTTCTAATTGATCCCCTCATCCCTCCCAAATCCTCCCTCCCCCCCTCCTTTTTAAATTACATTTCCACACTTATAAAAACCATCTTTTGCACTTAATTTCTTACATCGTGCTGGTAAAGTTCATGGCTAAGCTTCTAATTTATTGTGACCCCAATAAAAAGGGAGGAGTATTTATGACACCTGTCATTCCAATTTAAGTTAACTTGGTTCTTATCATGTTTTCTTGTTGGATGGTGGCAGGTATGCAGATTCTCCTCTTTAGTAAATAAGATGCTTGTTAGGACTTCACCGGCGTTATTATTTTTGTTTACACAGTTGTATCAACTTTTGTTTTATGAACACCCATGTAATAAATAATTTTTTATCCACCCTTATCTGAGCTTCGTGTGCTGTGTTGTTAAAAGCTTTTATATTTTAAAAACACACACACACACACACACACACACACACACACACACACACATGTGTACACACACACACACACACACACACATACACACATATATATATATATATGGAGAGAGAGAGAGAGAGAGAGAGAGAGAGAGAGAGAGAGAGAGAGAGAGAGAGAGAGAGAGAGAGAGAGAGACACGAGAATTATTTGAATACATCGAATTTCCATGGACTTGAGCTTATTACATATGTACATCATTCTTCACATTCTTCTAGAAAAACAATACTATTAGTTCTCATTTGTCTAAAATTTGATAGAGTCTAAGGCAAAAATCCCACACCCATATTTCCTCATTGTAGGATTGGGACCATGGTAGATTACTATGAACCAATTTAATCAAAATTGATAATACTAAACCATTTACATCCAACTCCTAAAGATTTGTATGGTCCCAATATAATCTAGTTGTGAGCAAAGAAGATAGCTTGTATGGTGCCACATCTAGTTGTGAGGAAAGAATATTGGCATTTGATGTGCTCACTTGACTATCTTTTAGGAAGCTAGCCATGACCCCATAATCAAACATCATCCTCTTCAAATTGAAGCACTCCACACAAAAATGTTACTCATATAATCACAATGCACTATACTTTTTGAATGAAACCATTGAAGCAATGAGGATATACATAATATTGGTCATGGTCCTTGAGTAAACTACAAGCAAGAATTAAATTAAGAAGTAAGAACCTTACATGTAGATCATATTATATTGCCAACTTTTGCTCTCGCTTAATTATTTTCTCCCTACCTTCCAATTGAAATAGAGCTTCTTGTAGCCAATAATATGACACACCTTTTGGAAGAAGAGCAAGGTCTTCTAGACATTGTTGTGTCTTATGTCAAAGTCAATCTATGCCTAGAGGTTTCTCTCTCTAATTTGTCCTCTTCATATATTTGAATCGATTTTTGCATGTTGCTATTATTCAGGATACAAAATTTATTAGTCCCTTATATTCCGTGAAAACTTCACCCATCCTATTTAAAATACACTTTGCTTGAGCAAACTCAATTATTAACTCATTAATCTCTCATATTCCCTCAAACTTCACCATTATACACTTTCCTTCAACAACCTCAATTACCAACCAATCATCCTTATTATGCCAAAGCAACTGTGATACAAACCATTGACTCCTGCTGCTCTGCTGTAACCAACCTTTAGCCATGCTTCCCATACAACTTGCTTTTTGTCTCATAAATCATTTGAAAACTTTTCATAAACCTTTCAAGGAGAAACATTTAATGACTATGGATTGCTCCTAATTGCTATTTCATCCACAGAGTGGACACATGCTTAAATGGTCCAAATGGTGGTCCTAAACAAAGCAATATTAGTGACCATTATTATAGAGGTTTAGGGTAGATACAACATAAGTTGACACAAATGATTGTGAGTTTTAGAAAAGATTGTGGGTTTGTCCCAAATTCAAAATCTCACCTAGGAACGCATCGCATCATGGCCCCAAAATAGTTTTGCAATTGGCTACACCCAAGCAAACATTAACCCATGGCATCACTTATAGAGGAGCTCGAGGTCCTATACTTTGAGGCATAGTCATGGATTTTGATAAAAAAGGAATCTTGATGTGAAAATTGCATGACTTTCTTAGATATGGAGAGTTCTCGAGTAAGACTAATATGAAATTTGTAATTTTAGTGGTTCATTCATTTGTGATGGAATTTATGGAGACTTCTTGAACTTTTAATCTTGTAATTTTGTCAAAATTTTGGTATCATCCTTGCTGAATTTGTGGTCATCAATCAGAGTCACGATATTCTTGACATCTAAAGAAAATCATATATGAAGCTCATGCTCAATACCTCTTGATAGACCATACTACACATGATGGCATCATTGGTCCCAATGTAGATGCCTTGAATCCAAGCGATTGGCTTGCATTGTGGAGAATGAATGGTGATCATCCACAAAGCAAATGGAAAGGCTATCATCTTTTCATGGACTTCCTTATTGGGTCATGCGTATTTTCAAAAGAGTGGGTTGTTCTACTTGGGAGCATGTGGTGCTGAGAGAAAATTAGGTGCTCATTTGTTTCAAACCTAAATTAGTGCCTAATTTTGTAAACATATTCCACTTAAAAAATCATTGCACCTCTACTCTAATATGTCATTTATTGTAAATTTCCATTTATTGTAAATTTATTTGGACTTAAAATTTTAATTCCTTTTGTGTAAAGGATTCTAGTTTGAAGACATCAAAAAGCCAATCTACAAGATCAGTGGCATAGTTGCGTATGCTTACTATATTGTCCTTCAACATTGCTTTTAATAAATTTCACCAAAAGATTAAGGTTGCAATCTTACTTTGGCATGTGGAAAAGATGGATCTCTTTAAAGGAGATCTCATTGCTTAGCATTGAGAAGGCTAAGATTCACTCCTTCAAAATTGGCCTCTGCTTGAGAACTAATGAGCATGATGACAAGTTAGGCACACTTACCTATATGGCTAGGTGCCTGTGTAAGGTGGACGACTTTTTACTAGTAGTGTAATATTGTAATAGATCTTAAAGGATGACCATTACTATTGACCTTGAGTTGTCAATTTGCAGAACGAAATATGCACATTGGACTAATTGTGTATGATAAAAATTTTGCCTAGCATCATGAACGAGCCATGAAAAATGACAATGAGTCATGAGTTGTTGTTTACAACCAGGTATTATGATTTTTCAATAATCTTAAATATTGATCAAATTTACAATCTTTTGGAGACATTGATGAGAACTATTTTCATAACTTTTACAAAATAAGCATAGTTTCAAACTTCGTTTGAAAAATGTACATATTGCTAATTGAAAGATGAAAAAGTTTCTACTTTTCACATCAAATGACAAATTGAAAAAAAAAAGATCAATGATACGATCTTATATTCTTTGAAACTACTAATAATTCATGCATGTCTACATAAACTATATTACATTATTTACTTTGAATTATAAAAATGTGATTTTTCTTCTACGAAAACTTCATCCCAATCATTGAAGTTCATCCTTATCATTGAACTAGAAAATATATGTGGTGTTAAGATAAGTAGGTATATGTTGTCCATAGACGAAGAAGAGGCTTGCTGAAAGAAAATATTTCGATAGATGTAGAAAGAAAATCAAATATCTGAACGGTCTAATTTTAGATGATTGTGAGTAGTCCAATTTAGTGGTTTACTTTATTTTGATCTAAATATGAATCATGAAGATGAAAATAGTTGTCCTTTCTAAAAATGATGTAAATCTAGATTCTAGAATCCACTTTATTGTGATAAAGTTGAACGGATAAAAAATTCCATCGATGAAACAAAGTTTCCATTCGAGAAAATGAAAATTTTTAACATGCATGAATGAAAATTTCATTCTAGTAGAAGGAAAAACATTTCATCACATAAATCTTTCATTGACAAAAAATTTCCATCGGTGGAAAATTTTTCCCGTCAATAGATCGATGAAAATTTCAATGGAGTGGGATTATGGAATCCCAAGATTCATTGACGGAAAAAAATCTGTGACGGATACATTGACGGAAAAAATTGGGATTCCAGAATCTAGTGGGATTTTGGAATCCCAAATTTCATTTATAGGAAAAAAATCCATCGACGGATTTTTTTTCCATCGATGGGAAAAAATTCTATCGATGGATTTTTTTTTCCCTTTGATGAAATTTGGGATTTGAGAATCCCACTAGATTTTGGAATCCCAAAATTCATTAACGGAAAAAATTCCATCAATGGATTGAACTTTCGTTAATGGAAAAAAAATTCCGTCGATGGAAATTTTTCATCGATGAAAGTTTTACATGACGAAGTTTTTTGAATGATATTTTTGTTCATTGATTAATCGAAATTCATCTTTTTTCATATGAAATTTTTGTTCTATTGATAAAACTTTTCTTTTTTCCTGACAAAAAAATCATTATGTTCACGCTTGTCAACATAGTGGATAAACTTCATGAATTTTTCAAAAAGACAATTGCTAGCGTACTCATGCTTCCAAATCTAGCTTTTTAAAACTAAAAACTCTATTTTTGCAAAGGCTAGAGCTCTCAATTGAACCAATAGATCGAAACAAAGTAAAAGATAAATTGTACTAATCAAGATCGTTTACAATTTGACCATTTGAGTCATTGGGCTTTTATCTAAATCTAGAGACATGATTTCTTTGCATAAACCTCTTCTATGGTCGTGGACTCCATATAGACCTACCCATCTTAATGTCAAAATCTTAAAGTAACATCATTTTACAAATTATCAATTTGTGGATAGCATGCTATGTACAACAAGTATTCTAGAAATGCATACTTATCCATGAGGGCAATGTTGTTACCTCTATGGAAGTTAACTCATAAAAAATTCTTTCAACTAATGGACTCCAGGGAACATATCATCTAGAGGTGCTTAAACAAAACGATAAAAGGAAAAAAAATGGAATTCATCAATGTGTGGACATGCTTGATTTATAGGATGTAGAAATCCTTGTATATGGACTCGAGGTAAAAATATATGGTCACTTCCACGAAAAACAATTGGCATTTTAAAGCAAAAGCTCTAATAACTCTCTTAGTTGAATGAAGGAGTTTCTTCTTCTTTGTAATTTGTAATGTTTTTTTCAAATTAAAGAAGAGAACACTTTTTTCAATTGATAATACTATACATTTTTGAGTTCTGGAGTAAGATGTAAGTAATATTTTATGCATTCTTTTTTCATAAAAGTACTAGTTTTTTAAAATGTTTGACATGAAGTGTATATTTCGTCCCTCTAATTTTGAAAAAATGCACATTTTTGGGCTTCTTTCCAAAAATGGAGTTGACTTGTCATTTGCATGATTTTGTTGTCGTTTTTTATAACTTAGTGTTGATGGTGCACTAGCATAATAATGAGACACAATCTATCATTCTGAACACCACAAAGCTCAACACAAGGCAGCTATGTCCTGTTTTGTGCAACAAAGTCTCTAGCCTAACTACACCGTGTAGAGCTATGCCCTGCTTTGCATAGCACACTCTTTGGCTTGACCAAATGTCATCACGTAGCTTTTTGCCACCTATCACCGAGCAACGCGGGGATGTAGATCATGAAAATTCAAGGTTGGCTTGGAGCAACCACTGCACTAGTTTTCTGGAGTTATGGAGTTACGTATTTCTACTTATTACAAAAGGAGATCTATGACAACTAGTGGACTGGCAAACAGAAGCAGATCTATGACAACCACGTTGGTTCTTGGAGTTATATATTAGTGCACAAAAAAATATGTATTTCGTTGTGCAACCAAGGAAAATGCAATTGTCAATATGGCTCTTGAGGGGTCCCCTTTAGGGGCAAGGGCCATATTGACATGCCATATTTGTCCCGTGGCATCCTGGATATTGTATGATGCATGTCGATATGGCCCTTGCTCCCCTAGAGGGGACCCCTCAAGGGCCATATCATCAATTGCATTTTTTAAAAGTTTAATTGTAATTTTCTAGATGTATTTCCATGCAACCAGGGTGGTGGTTGTTGGAGCTATTTTCGTGCTATTTTGGTCCTAAACCAAGGAAAATGTAGCCCTATTTTTTTGGAATTTTAGTCTTTGGTACAATAAACCCTAAATGAGAGCAAAAGTATTCCGAGACACCTTGGTGACTGGATGCTCGGTGGTGCCATCGAGATAATCATTCAAGCCAAAATTTGAGCCACTGTGGTGATTGGAGGCCCCATGGTGCCATTGAGATAATCAACTACAATTTATTGAGTAAAAATTGAGCAAAAGAGGTTTTAAAAAAAATAGCAACAATTTATATTGAGAGCCTCATGGAGCAAAAATTGAACAAAAGATTTTAGATTTATAAAAACTCGGTAATTGCTGAGAGCCTTAGAGGCCAAAAGGTTACATCCAGTGAGGATAACCAATCAGCCATTGCTGAGTGGTTTATATAAAAAATTAAACAAAAGAGATTACATTTGTAAAAACATAAGCAATTGCTGAGAGCCTTAGAGGCCAAAGAGTACATCTAGTAAGCCAAAAGATCATTGAGAGCCTTAGCAGCCAAAAGATTACATCCAGCCATTACTGAGTGGTTATGAGCCTCATTGAGAAATGGGATAT
Organism: Dipteris shenzhenensis; assembly: GCF_047967505.1. Taxonomy (NCBI): domain Eukaryota; kingdom Viridiplantae; phylum Streptophyta; class Polypodiopsida; order Gleicheniales; family Dipteridaceae; genus Dipteris; species Dipteris shenzhenensis. Next base: position 6,389,005 of record NC_141605.1, read on the forward strand.
TTGTACAATTTAGTATAATTGTCGATTGCTGATAGTAAGAGGATATTTCTACAACTTAGTATTGCCGATTGCTAATACTCATCATAAAGGCTAGTCTAGCTTGCTACATTTGATTTTTTTGGGGAGCTAAAGGAGAAGATGATGGAGAAGTCGAAGATTGTGCACATTGCACAAAATGCAAGACTCAGAATATGCCCCCCCCCCCAATAAGACGAGAACTTTGTTGTGAAAATCCTTAGCCTTCATCAATGTCTCCAAGGAATCCATAGAGCACAACCATATAGAGGCCAGAGGTGTGCATGCCAATCAAGGTGGTGACATGCACATGTGGGGGGAAGGGAATGAAGAGATTCCACAAGAGTGAGCATGAGTGGTTTATATAAAAATTAACAATAGTTTATACTGAGAGTCTCATGGAGCAAAAATTGAATAAAAGAGATTACATTTATAAAATCTCAGCAATTGCTGAGAGCCTTAGATGCTAAAAGATTACATCCAGTGAGCCAAAAGGTCATTGAGAGCCTTAGAGGCCAACAGATTACATCCAGCCATTGCTGAGTATTATGAGCCTCATTGAGCAAGAGGATATTTGTACAGCACAGTATTTCAATTGCTGATAGTAAGAGAATATTTGTACAACTCAATAGCTTGTTGCATTTGAATTTTTTGGGGAGCCGTGGTGACTGGAGGCCCAATGTGCCATCCAAATCATCATGACTCATTTTAAACCACTGCCTTAATAAATCAAAATTTGAGGAGGGTGCCATCCAAAGTGAATCATGAGCCATTTTAATTGCATGCCACTATAGTGGCTGGTAATTACTGCCAGGCTAGGGGAATCTTAGGTGCCACCCCAGATGCCACCTTGCCACCGATGGTAGTGGTAATTAATTATGACATGGTTGGTAATCATGAAGCAGATGCCACCATCTTGGTAATTAATTAGTAATTAACTAGTAATTTATTGTGGTGATTAACTACACTCTATTGAGCATGGAAGCTCGGTGGCTGGTAAATAATTAACTGCACTCTGCTAATCATGCAAGTTGGGTGGTGGGAACTGGTAGGTGAGTAATTGTAGGCCACTATGTTGGCCGATAATTAACTGCCACCCCAGTGGTATCTTAGCCATTAGCACAGACATGGCTGGCAATCTAAGATGCCACTTTGGTGGAATCTTAGCTGCCATCACCATCAGTGGAAGGTGGCAGTAATTACCATAGACGTAAATATCTTGACCATTTCTTTCTTTCTTGCAGTCGGGCTACAAATTAAGCCTCCATTATTCCATTCTCTTCATTGTTTCGTCTTCTATCCCTCTCAAACTTAAGCCTCCACTATTCCATTCCCTTCACTATTTCATCTTCTATCCCTCTTGATTCTTTCTTTCTCCCTTGCAATTGGACTACAAACTTAAGCCTACAATATTCTAAATTTTTTATTGTTTTGTCCTCTATCCCTCTTGACCGTTTCTTTCTCGTGTGCACTCTTCCTGCAACTTCTATCCCCTCTCATAATGGATCCCCTTGGAGACACCAAGCTCTAAAACATGTCTACACATCTTTCCTCCCCCTCTGCATAGTTTAGGATCTCATCACACAATCTTTTCTCCCCCTTTGCAGTGCATTGCGATAGCCTCTCCTCCCCCGATCTTGAAATTGTGACATATGGGAGCTCCTCACTTGCTATTCAAAATCCCAATTTGGATGCTCTTACTAACTTCACCAAGTTGATACAGGAGATGAACATGAAGGAGGGAGAAATAGTCTGTTAAGGCCAAAAGATTACCATAACTGAAAAAATGATTGAAAAGGCACTAGGCATTCGTAGAGGCAATTTGCAAGCATATTTCTTGAAGAAGCAATGGAATAGACATGATATTCTAGATGTATACCCCAATGCTCAGATTAGTGTAGATCGTAGAGTCAAGCTTTCTAGCTTGCCAACAGACCTAGAAGATGTGTTGAAGAAGACAATGCACTTCTTTCCTGATATACAAGAGGACTCGTGAAGTTCTGGTAGGTTCAAGCAATAGTAGAGCAACAGAAAGGGCATGATGTATTTTTCTCAAGGGCGAGCTCCAAGAGCATGATTACTAACTTGAAGAATTGCATGGATGGCATTTATCCAAATTGTTAGCTAAGTTCATTGGATTTGCAATGCACCTGATGACATCTATCCTCAAAAGAATTTTTGAGCAATACATTAAGAATCTGATGTCTTAGAAGGTGAATTTTCTACAAGAGAAAGCCATCGATGCAACAATGGTAGTGCTACATGAGAAAATGCTCAGGGAGAGCATAGAAGCCAAGGTAAAGGAGGCAAAACAGGGGCCTTGCAGGCATGAGAGAAAGTTGAGGCCGCTGCAAAAATGGTTGACATGGAAAGGCATAAAAGAGAAGAAGCAAAGAAGCGCATCAAGGAGCTCCAAGATAGGCTTGAAGACATCAGAACAAATGGAGACATCCTGGAGAAGGATATAGCAATGATGCAAAAGCATCTTGAAGATCAAAGATCTGAAAAGGAGACTCTTTACAAATGGCTCTACAACATGCAAAACACATTGAACATTGAAAAGGACCAGATGATGGAGGAACTGAAAAAGGAGAAATATGCAGAAACTAGAGCGGTGATAGACGAGTTGCAAGAGAGCTTCAAGGCCAGGAAGGATGGGGTAGAGAGTAGCCATAGTGGAGGAGACAATGAGGCAACTCTCCAGGATAGGAAGGATGCAAAGAGCAGCCAAGGTGGAGCAAGTTGTAGCAGCCATAGTTGAACTTATTATGTAGAACCACTTTTGCAATTTTGAAAAGTTAAGCATAAGACCATGCAACAAGATTACGTTGAAGGTTGTGCATGGGCTTGCAGTGAATTTGGAAAGTTTTTAAAAGTAGTTCGTCATCATGAGAGATTTCCAAATTAGAGTGGAAGTCTTGAAAACCACCCATCTTGACACTATTGATCAATTTACGTAGCTTCAAGAGATGTTGAGGGAATCAAATGAAGTTGTTGCACGGAGTGAGCAAAGAGTGGAGGAGCTAAAGGAGAACATCCATAGCCTAAGGATGAGTGAGGGTGGAATCAAGAAGTAACTTCTCGGACTATGGCATGCAATAGTGAAATTGGATGCCTATCATGTTATGCAACAGGGTCCGAAATGCTATATCTGCAAGACACTGTGCATGTTTTTTTCTTTGGGGTGTTTGTGGGGATGCAAGCTCGGCATGTAAAGTATGTAAGGTGCCAGTACCCAGGTCATGGAGAGCTCAAATGTGCCTGCCTACTACAACTATCAGAAGCAAGAAAGTAGATTCTATAGCTCAATTTGCCATTTGGCCAAAAATTGCAAAAGGCAAGGATCTTGAGTTGAAGAAGCCTAAGCCCGTGAGCCTAACTACGAAGAAAAGAAGCCTGAAGGGAGGAACCACCTCCCTTTAGAAAATGCGCAAGAAGGGATGAGCCTGCAACAACCAAGGAGCTCAAAGTAAGGAAAGAGGAAGCAACATGAAGGGAGGGGCTAGTCCCCTAAAGGGAGGAACCATCCCCCTTTAAGAAAGGAGCAAGGAAGGCCGAGCCTACAATCAGGGAGCTCAAAAAGGTGACCTTCTCAAAGCAATGTGGAGCAATTCCCCTGAAGGAAAGGAGCCTTTGAGATGTAATCTCCTAGGGGGGGCCGCTAACAAATATGTAAGGTAGCACGTGCGATTAACGGAAGCGGTTTTATATTTTTATAGAGTTACAAAAAGTATACATACATAAGGGGTCTTTAAATTCAAAAAGCAAAAATTTTCATACATAAGGGATACTTTAATCATCTCAAATTTTATAGAAGGGTGTATATAGGTTATGAAAATACATAGATAGGATTTTTTTTAAATACCCATTGATCGCACATGCTATATGGGGTTTTTACATATTGCCCCCCCCTGGGTGTAATCTATATGTAATCAATTGAATTATTAATGTTCTCCAAAGTTTAATTGGGTAATGTACCTATTTTAGGATAGCACTTTGCAGCAATGCGATTCATTTTAGTATAGCACTAGTTGGTTGTAACTTGAAGGTTGATTGCACACTAGGATTAGAAGATGAATGGCATACAATTCATTCCTTTAGGATTTGTGGTCACCAACCTGGTGGCTAAAGTATGACAATAGATAAAGAGAACCAACCTAAAAGGGACTGTTTTAGTATAGCACTTGGTAGTGCAGGATAAGTGATTGTGCTAGAGTGGTGGTTGGTTGCACACACTAGGATATTAACTTCCACCAGCGTAGTGGTTTGCTTCTATTATTATAAGATGAATGGCATACAATTCATTCATTTAGGATTTGTGGATTAGGGATTACTAAAACAAGTGTGATGGTTTTTGGGATATACTAAAACCAAGTGTGGGATTTATCATTTGGGATTTACAAAAACAATTACAAAAACAAGTGCGGTGGTTGTTTGGGATTTTCTAAAAGAGCGTAGTCTCAAATACATGTCCCACTTTCTAGGATAAGTGGAATATTGTTTCCTTTGCAATGACACTATATTTTCTTAGTACTATCTTATTAGTCCTCATCCACTACTCCAAGACACCCCATGATGTGCTCATGCATGTCTAAATCCAATTTGAAGATACTCTTTATTTTTGTTCAACCATAATTTCAATCAGACTGCTGTTGGACGTGAATGAACACCGAGTTGGTTTAGGACAATCACATTAAGTCCAAGCCATCCCATCTAGAAATTAAGTGGTATATGACCAGCATAGTAGGAAATTCCATTGGGCTGGTTTAGCTTGACGGTCACAACTTCACATATTAGACAATAATAAGTATATTGCTTTTCATTTTTTAATTTCACAATTAGAAAATAACAATATATTGCTTTTCAATTTTGAATTTCATAGTTAGACAATACCAATATATTACTTTTCATTATTTTTGTTCGAGCACAATTTTAATCAGTAACTATTGTTTGACTTGAACCAGTAACGGGATGGTTTCGGATAATCACATTAAGTCCAAGCCATCCCAGTCTAGAAATTAAGTGGTATATGACTTGAGCATTTAAATTCAACTAATTTAAGTACTAAGAAACACAATAATTTCAACTACTGGGATGGTCAACAACTAATGTCTGTTCAACCATGCTTGTTTAGGACAATCACATAACTGGCGTTTGAGTTGAAAGACCAGCCACGGTTACATGATGTTCCAACCACCGGGCTGGTTTAATGAATAACAATATATTGTTGTTCTGTTGCAAAATATATTGATGTTAATTTTGTACAACCACGCTGGTTCTTGACAGTCACATAACTAGTGTTTGAGCTGAACCAGCCACTGTTGCATAATGTCCCAACCGCTATGCTAGTTTAGGACAATAACAACATATTTCCATTTTGTTGCAAAATATATTGCTATTGATTTTTTTTCAACCACGCTAGTTCAGGACAATCACATAACTGGTGTTTGAGCTGAACCAGCCACGGTTGCATGATGTTCCAAGCACCGGCGGGCTGGTATAGGACAATCACATTAATTTTAAGCCAGCCTGGTTTAGAAATGAAACAAGTAAACTATCCCAAAGCTCAATAACAAACAACCACCAGGTTGTTTTAGGCAACCATTGACTTGTGTTGTATCAAGGATGTGTTTGATGTGCTCGTCAAACACCTTGTGTCCTGTCCACTTTTTATAGATGTCCTTCCTATTTGGGGAAACTATCGTATTTTCATTCCAAAACTTCATCACTGTAGCAATGACTTTTGCACTCAGGCTGTCCCTCCTTTTCTTGCATTTTGTTGATGTCCACACACTTCTCGATTCAGGATAATCATGCATTTCTTCCACTCTATGTTCAACCGCTGCCGCTGGAGCCATGTTGGTCCTTCTAATTGACAACATCTTTGACATTGTGTGCCCAAGATGTTTCTACTTTATTTTAAGGGACACCAACATAGCTAATGTTACCCTTTTTCCAACTAGTTGATCTAAGCAGTGCACCCCTTTCACTTAATGTAGGCGATTTCTCAGGTTGGAGAGCACCGCCTCTCTTGGGTGTGCTCCTCTCGAGGTGTTGGTAGGGTTGTCACTCTACAAACTTTAGGGTTTAGGCTAAAGCTTGTGAAGACTTGAGACTAGTATTCACCTGAATGGCCTGATGTTGCTTCTTGGAATGCTCCCACCAAATGTCACACATAGCTCGTGTTCTTTGCTCCAATGGCAATGATTGAATGCATGCATCGGCAACTGCTTCTTGCTGCACTATTCTGCAAGGATTCTTCTTTCTTCTCATTGTTACTCCCTTAGTAAATGTTGCAAAAGTGTCTTCCGTTGCCGCTCCAATACCATGCCATTGCTTTCCTCAACCTGCAATGTGTTCCTTGTGCCTTGACCAAGCTTTTCAACTTTCTTGTCTCATAGCCTTTGTCTACTTCTCTTGCAAGCCATGGTGAGCTGCATGTTGCCATTCATGCCATGGCGACAATGATTAGTGAGCCATCAAAATAGACCCTCCAGAACAGAGAGAAGCTAGCTTGTGAGACAAGCAAAGAATAGAAAACAACTTACCCGAAAGACGACAATGCCAAACTAAAGAATACACAAGGTCACATCAAGGTGCGTGTGGGTTGTAGTGGGGGGGCAGGTTGTAGGTACTTAATATTCCAAGATTCACAGGTTGTAGGTATGAAAATTTGAAATTCGCAGGAGCATCAAAAATTTCAGCCGCCAGGTTTCCCCCCTTCGCCGATAAACATCAACAGAATTCGATATCCCAAACAAGTGCAATGTGGCCTAAAATGCTTTAAAATAAAAAAAATAGGCCAAAGAGCATACTATCAAGTTTGATGCTCTGTATTATAAAATGCAATGACCTTTGGCATTCTTATGAGCCATAGAGCAAGCAAGTGCATGGAAAAAGAAACAATTCAAAATTATTGTACATAGAGTTGGATTTATTAAGAGATCTTTGTAGAAATTGCACAAATTCCACTTCTTCCATTCTAGGGTGAATCTAGATACCGATATCAACAAACTATCAATGGTTTAAGGTAATAGGTCCACTAGTATGGATTCCAAAATTACAATCCATTTTGGTTTTCATGTTTTTAAATAAATTGCTATATCCTATACTCTTCAGGATGCATGCTTCACATGCCACATAGCACTTATCATGCTTTAACGGTCTCGTTCCAAATAGTTATTCCATAATTTTTTGGTCTCATGTTCAAGTTTAAATGTGTACTACAACTTGAAGACAAAGTTTGTGAGCAATGCATAAGTTGTGGGTCATGCAAGATACCTATATGTAGAAAATTCCATGAACCTCACAAAAAATGGCTACACCAAAGCAAACAATGAACCCCATGGGTACATCCATGTCTTTCACCTTGTACTTTCCAAGTACAAGGAGGTCAAGCATAGATGTCCCTTCTTTATAGTCAACCATGGGGGGATGCAATGCATGTGACTCCCTTGCAAAGCCCATCAATAAGTTATGTATGTGCTTCCATGATGTACAATTTATGGTACAATCTTCATAATTCCATCAATGGAACAATTTGTAGAATGCCATGGTAGTACCTTTGCTATGGACTTGCACGTGTATGTTGTATTCAATCAATGATAAAAAAGTGTCTCAAGACTTTTGATCATGATCATTTCACTCTACAAGTAATGTCTATAGCCAAGATCACCAACATTCAAGATGATTAGCCAAACCTCTATACTCATGTCAAAAGAGAATACAATCATCATAATAAGCATGGATAGTGTTGTAATTCATCCCAAATCTCAATAAGCATGTGTAGTGTTTTAGTGCATCCCAACACTCATTAGCATCATCTTTGCTTCATGTGTTACTACTCAAAACACTTACGGAAAGTGCACCTTGTCCCGAAACACCTACCAAATAGTCCAATGACTATGTGGGAAAGCTTTAGATGACAAAGGAGCTAAAGTGAGCCGCTTGGAGCTAAATGAAGCTATCGGGAGTACTTCTGAACATAATACACATGTAGAGAAGAGCTTGGAGAAGTATGGAGATGCCTGGAGCTATTCAAACACACTCAAGAGAGACTAGAGCTCAAAAAGTTTTAGATTTGAGCAAAAATGCCAAAAAATAGATGAAAAACTACTCGAATCGCCTTCTAACAAGTCGTATGGGCTCGAAATCAGGTTCTGACAAGTCGTACCAGAGGGCAGCTAGATTGAGCTCTGATTGGCATGTCAGAGTAAATGCGATGTGAAGGTTTGCATGAGGCGAGGTGCAGGGAGTAAATGCAAGGAAAGGAACTCACACAAAAATGATGGGTGCTGTTGTGTAAATTGCGTGCCATGTGGTGGCATTGTGGTGCTAGCACGTGGCAGTGTGCACTGCACACTCAGCAAGAGCAACGACACAGTTAGCCACATCAGCGAAGAGCACAGAGGGGCTAGTGTAGATGCAAGATGAGCATGCAAGCCGAAAAGGCAACTAGAATGCGGATTTATGGCAAAACAACCACATGGTGGCATGATATAGGGCCATGTGGGTGATAGTGCAGGGAATAGAGCATTGCATTGCCATGTGGCACCATGAGGGATAGGGGGCTAGGGGCCAGTATATATATATATATATATAGAGAGAGAGAGAGAGAGAGAGAGAGAGAGAGAGAGAGAGAGAGATTCATGCTCATACTTTGAAAGAAGTGTTTAAGAAGTGTCATAACTCCTATTGAGGAACCTGAAATCTCTATTTCTTGGCCTTGCAAGTTTTCCATAAACTCTTATGGCTTTGCCATGGGTGAGTATAGTAGACCCTAGAGCAATGTCATGTTGATGAGAGGCTATGGGTATGCACGAGACTTTACCTACATGAACGGCTTCTCCAAGAGCATATCAGCAAGGTTCAACCTTCAACCTTACCCTCTTTGCTAAAACAAGAGGCTGGCTGACGCTTTTTCACCTAATCACTTGACAATAGAGAAATGTGGGCCACGGCAAGAAAATGCATGCATGGAGGGTGGGGCATATGTAGGTACATAAAACTTTTTAAATAATATTTATGTGTGTGTGTACTTTTTAAATAATATTTTCTTAAGATACTTTTTATTTAACATTGATTTCCTTTTAAGGCCAAAGAGAGAGAGAGAGAGAGAGAGAGAGAGAGAGAGAGAGGAGAGAGAGAGAGAGAGAGAGAGAGGGAGAGGGAGAGGGAGAGGGAGAGGAGAGAGAGAGAGAGAGAGAGAGAGAGAGAGAGAGAGAGAGAGGGGGGGGAAGAGAGAGAGAGAGAGAGAGAGAGAGAGAGAGTAAACTAAGCACAGATCCAAGGCAAGCAGTGCCTATAGTGAAGAGGGTCTTAAAATCAATTCTAAAATCCTACCTTGAGACCCAATAGAGCAGGTCTGTAGCCCGTCGTTGATGGGTCATGCTACTCATACTTTTGAAACATGATACTCTCCCCCTACATCTAAAAGTGCTTGCTTTACCACTATACTAGGAGGTAGTGCCCAAGCACACTTGTGCACTCTTGGTTTAATACCACTTTGAGAAAAATATTACATGAATGCATAGGAAGTTTATTTACTCTCATAGCATGAAAAATTCCAAATAATCTAGTGTTTTTTTTTGAAAGACTCTATGTAGGTAGGGGTTGTTAGACTTATACCCTTCAATGTAATTGTATGGGTAATTCCTATATAACACCATGTAGGTGAACCTTCAAGTGCATCTAATCTAAATGCACCATAATGAACCTATACCTATACTCATAGGGTTTGTGTTTCTATCTTACCATTAATGCACATGAGGCTATTGAATGCTACTAGTTGTGTTTTAAATTTAAAGAGGTTTTAAATAAGGCCGCTTGGCCAAATGCCCTCAGAAAATGGGTGGAACCAGGCTAAAGTGCTAAAATTGGCACCATCAATTGTGAGTGTGCAATGAAGTAAGGCTTAGGACACATACGTGTTCATGCCTGTTACATTGTTAAACATGTGCATATGGTGCTAGGAGCGTGACATAAGGCAATATTGACTAGCATTCTCATGTTTCAAATATAAGAGTTTGATGATGTTGAGTTGTCCATGCACCATAAGTCCCATTATAAGTTCAAACTTTTCCATTAAACACTCACTTTGATGCCTCTCTCTCTCTCTCTCTCTCTCTCTCTCTCTCTCTCCCTCCCCAACTCCAACTCCAACTCCAACTCAATTGTATTAGATTCTCTTTAGCTTTAGGATGGAGGGGGCATTAAGAGGAAAGCATTGCTAGCCTTAAAAATGTACATTTTAAGCACCATCATAATGGAGGTGGCATTAAGAGGAAAGCAGTGCTGGCCTAAAAAGTGTACATTTTAAGCACCATCATAGTGCAAGATTGGCCCAATATTATAGAAACAAGGGTGTTGGATCCACTCGAAAGCCTAACCAAGAATCATTTCCAGTTGTGATAATTCCACTGCGAATTAGATTTTTCTCCCATCTTTATTGCTACAATATTGTAAGATGCCTTCCAATTTGAGAAGCTCCTCATTTGGAAAAATGAAAATTTCCATAGTGTTGGCCCTTGTACTCCTATCTGATTCTCACTCAATTTGGGACATAAATGTAGAATCTAAATGGAAAGCATGGCCTTCAAATGAAGCACTTATTTACCCCTCTCTCTCTCTCATGTGCAGTGTGTGCATGTGCATGTGAGCGGCTTTCTTTTCCTAGTACATTTTGGAAAGTGCACCCATTCTATTGTAAGCATGGACAACTAAAATGGATGATCTATCGTAATCTTTTATTACCACACATTATGTTGCCCTTAGGAAGGAATGCAATGTATAAGCATGAAATTGAAAGCACTTCCTTTATAAACAACAAGATAAGGTTTACCACTCCTCCTAAGAGCACATTCGTACTTATTAAGGAAAATAGGTCACCACAAATAAGGTTTATAAACATGTTCAAGAAAAGGTTTACCATTCCTACCACTCCCATATTAACAACAAGATAGTGGTAGGAGGAGGGTAGGAGTGGTAAACCTTATCTTCTACCAGTCCTGTATTAACAACAAGATTTAAAAAGAAAAAAGAAAAAACAACAAGATAATGTTTATCATTGTTGCTACTAACGACACATTCCTACCAAGGGAAAATAGGTCACCACCACAAAGATACAATGCTAAAAAATAGTTCTTCTAACAAGTCCATCTTTCCTTTTGCCATATCTATAGGGCTTTGAGTGCCTCTATTAGCCAACATTGGGAATTTCTATGATGTTAAGCGTGTTTCTAGAGAGGCCTAGAATATACGAGTTCTTCAACCTATTGCAAATGTCAGAGCTCTTGAGTTTTTCTGATAGTGTCTCAAGCAGTTGCATTTAGAGGAATGAATAGACATGGACGAATGGAACAAATGCTCACCTTGCCATTCTTTTTGCTTGAAAAATGGGAGGGACTCCTTTACATGTGTCTCATCCTTAGTTTGGCTTGTTCTTTTCCCTTCTAAGGCTGGGAGAGAATGCAATGTGCAAGTGTCATATTGAGAACACTGTCTTTATAAACAAGATAAGGTTTATCACTCCTAATCTCTCTCTTTTATTTAGTTGTCGTGGTTTTGTCTTGTAAGGGTATGTTCTAGTTGCTTTATAAACAACAAGATAAGCTTTATCAATCCTACTAGTCTCTCTCTCTCTCTCTCTCTCTCTCTCTCTCTCTCTCTCTCTTCCTTAGTTGGGGTTGTTCTATTTCTCTCAAGTGCCTAGCCTTCATTGGAGACCCAACTAGAAAAACAATCTAACAAAAAATGCATTCAAGAAGCTGTAAACTAGTGTGTGAGTGATCCTCCTTCGCACACTATTTCCAAGCTTGATAATTTGATTTCGCACAAGGTCAAATCAAACCTCGACAAACATGTGGATTTAATGTTCAAAGAGGAGAAAGCTAGAGAAAAACTTGCACTTAATGTGCAGATTGGGGGTTGCCGAACCATTGGCAAAGCGAGAATTTCAAAGTTCTTTTAATGTCTTCAAAATATAGCGAATGCCATGCCCATGCTTACTTTGGATACTTTAATAGTTGGGCACTTCAACTCAAACCACAAAATCATGCCATCGTCACATTGAAGACTCTAGAGGATAGGTTGGCAATTCTTCACCAAACCAAAGCTTTGAAAGGAACCAAGATATGGATAACAGAAGATCTGATGCCTCAATAGCTAAAGATGAAGGCTAGTGAACTCCAAAAAGTACAAGTGGCTTGAAAGAATGAAAATGGACAGTATATCATGAGGGATAAGCAATCATTAAAGACTTTAAATCTAAACCAAAAGGCTCTCAGTCTTAACCCGTTGTATGTCCGTTCATGGTCTTCAAGTTATTATGTAGGTCCCTAAATAATTGGAGCTGCTTTTTGCATTCCTTGGGAGTTGCCATGTGCCCTCCCTCAACAAATGTACTAAATGATTCTTCTGTTGTCCCATAGACCGATTGGTCTCCCGTGGACATTAATAGACTTTCTTTAAATCTCTAAGGCTGTGTTCTACCTGCTTTATAATCAACAAGGTAAGGTTTATCACTCCTACTAATCCCACATACTCTCTCTCATCTTTTAGTTTGGCTTCTTTTGTTTCCTTCTAAGGCTCGGAGAAATGCAATGTGCGGGTTTCATATTGAGACACTTCTTTTACAAACAATATAAGACTTATCACTTTCTTTAAAACAAGATGAGGATTATCACTCTTACTACTCTCTCTCTCTCTCTCTCTCTCTTCCTTAGTTGGGGGTTCTATTCCCCTCGGAGTCTCTGTGTTCTACTTGCTTTATAAACAAGGTAAGGTTTATCACTCCTACTAATCTCACACACACATCTTTTAAAAAGATAAGCTTTAACAATCTTACTAATCTCTCTCACAATCTTACTAATCTCTCTCACACACACATACACACTATTCTCTTACTGTGATATGGTCCTTGGTTTGGGTGGTTGTTTTCCCTTCCAAGGCCGTCTTCTAGTTCCGAGGTCCTTTTGGTCGTGTGTGTGTGTGTGTGTCGCGGTGTTTGTCTGCTTGTGCGTGCCTGCCTGCCTGTCTGCCTACCCACCTGCAGCATGGAGTCTTGTACCGGCAACCCTCTGCATAAAACTTCATGCAGGTTCTCATTAGGTACTCCGGTGTCCTCAGGTCCACAGTCCTCCCTCACGGGTCTGCTCCAGTCAGCTCGACTCTGAAGCGTTCTTCCTCTCATTCATTCCCCATCCGCCCGCCCTCCTGCATTCCAATTTCCATTCCTTTCATCTATCCACTCCAGGCCTACATCAACTCGTTCAACGCTTGCATCCCATATTGATTCTCCTTCTGCTTCTGCTTCTGCTGCAGCAGCAACCCCCTCATCAACTTGTCTCCCATCATTCCCGTGAATCGAGTTTTAACCCACACCTGCTTCAGACACCATCGTACCCTGCTACATACACACATACACTACTATTGCAACGGGCCTGCAACCTCTAGACTCTTTGTAGGATCTTCAACGCAGATCTTCCTTCCCTACCCACATTCATGGCTCTCACATACAACGCGAAACGTCCTCCTTGTACCACTGTTTTGTTCTCTTCCATTGCATTCACAGACCCTTCGCCTTCCCCCATAAATTCCCCTGCATCTCTTTCATCTCTTTCCCCGAGAGAGATACAGATCGCACGTATCCCCCTTCAACACTCTCCAGGCTCCAGATGAGTCCAGACTCCTAGTTTACCTTCAACAACTCTTCGTGTTTACTTTTACTTTTGATCAGAGTAGAAACGTCCTATTGTTGAGTTATCACGCGTAAAGATCTCTCCTCCTACCCAGGCTCCAGCTCTCTGGAGTCTGCCGCATGTGCCTGACTTTGGGGACTTTGGAAGCAAGCGTGGTGTCCTGGTTATCATGCTTTCTCATATACAGGCTAATTACCTGACATCAGACGGCACGATTTGAAATCGGGAAACTGAACCAAAAACCAAGCTCCTGAGTTCTGGAACATGCAATTACAACGTGCATTGGTTGACCATCCATAGCAGTACCCTGGTACTTGTTTGCCATGCTAAGGCGGTAATGATGGACTTACTAGTCCTCCGTTTTCCATGCCGTAGGTTCTGATTTCACCCTTGCGCCCTTGCTGAGGAAATTCCTAGGCTTTGGGTAGTCGAGAATCATAGTTTCGGCCCAGAGGATGACATAGAACATAGTATAATAAAGCTCTAAATCCTTGCTGAGGAAATCCCAGGCTTTGGGCAGCCGAAAATCATAGTTTCGGCCCAGACGATGACATAGAACATAGTGAACACCAAAGATAAAACTCCCGAAAACGTCTTATTTATAGTGACTTGTGCACGGCCTCGTTTGACGTCCATGGACAATTCTTGTTCAAGCAAAGCCAAGGGAGAATGAAATCTCATCGCACACAACGAACATTGTCTCTCCATATAAAGCGACGACAACAAAATAGACAGACGACAGACATCAAATCCAATTTGTTTTCCACACATTTTCAAATCAGAATTTGTCGTTCAAAAGAGGATGAAACTCAGCATCTTCTCTCTAAATGAAGGTGCACCGCGGAAATTGAAACTTTTTGTGCATGTGAAGATGCCACAGATTATCTACTGGGAATCTGGAAGGCTCGTGCGGTTATCATGGTAATAGATCAATGCAGTCAGCTTAATTTCAGTTTGCAGGTATCAAACGTAAGATAGGAATCGTTCTCAAATAGGTTAAACAGTACGAACTCGCATCCCTGTCTGTGGTTAGGTCAGGCCGGACTTCCTTTACGTGTTATTAAACAGCTTACCCAGATGTAACCCATGCAATCCTCTAAACCTCGCCATAACTTATCAAACTAAAAATGACAGAAGAACATTGCCTTCAAAATCGACTCTCGTTGCTTTATGGTTTCTGAGAGAAAAAATTAAAGCAACTAACTACTATTTACACAGATCACAAGACTTCTAGATTTTGAAACCGAAGCCTTCTTCATTCAACTATTGACATGTGTTCTTGAATGGGAATGACAGCGTCCCACAACATTACAAAACGACAACGAAGCATCAAGCCCCGTGTCCCGAAAGTTACTGAAGGTTAGCTTACGAATTTGCTGGCCAAAACTGCAAATTAAACCTAGAATCGACGTCAGCGAGAATACCCAGTATGCCAGCCAAAACCGCAAACCTAGCAACATCAACGAGAGTCATAAGCTCGGATATGCAATGGGTTGCTCCCACGGCAAGATCAGCTTTTGACACTATCGATCTGTTGATCGTCGTGTCTAGAAAGGCTTTCACAAACCTATTTCTTAGAAGAAGAAAAATAACCTTGAAATTAGCCATCAAACTTTGAACAAGGAAGCTCATTTCTCATTTCAAGTTTAACATGAGCGCCCACATCCGTTGTTTCGGCCTTCTCTCCGGAGGAATACGTTCTGAAACTTCAGTTGTATACTCTTTCATCGCGAGTTGCACAGAACTTCAGCCATGGAGCTTGCATCGAGGGTTGCTTTAGCTCTAATGCTAAATCGATTTTGATACCCTTCAACGGCGGCATTCTTTGGAAGGCATCGTCACGTTCAGGCTTTTCAGTACTGGGCTCTATATCCACACAAGTCTGCTCATGTGGGCGTTTTTGGCCATGCAGAGGGACTCCAAAAAGCTTTGGAGGGCTCCTCCCTTCTTCCGCAATGGTGACAACCTGACTACCCGTAGGAGGAAGAGCTGTTGATGCTATTTTGGTCGCCTCTCTGAGCATCCCATCAAAAGTAGCTACTGCAGAGGCCGCTGGGTTCGATATCTCTTTGTGCTGAGGAAACGGCGTGCCGAGAGTAGACACAGCGAACGGTATTGATATAGGGATACTGTTCCACGGCAACGCACAGGATGGCTCTCTGCTCTGGCGAATTTTGGCTGAAATATCATGGACGTTCTCTTTCCTGGCTCCGGAATCCAGTACCGCTATGGGATTGGATGACTCCCGCATTCTTGTCGTCGCCATTCCTTCCAGCAAGAGAGGGCCAACATGCCCATTAGACTGATACACAATTCTATTCAGGGCTCCAGGTTCCTGGAATGGAACTCTCACGTGTTGCTGGACGAACATAACTATATCATTGTAGAGTTTGCGCATGCGAGAGAGTTCGGAAAGCAATAGCGTGTTATCTCTCCTCAATCTATCGTTTTCGTCCGACAGAGTGATCGCAGCGTTGTGGCAGCTGATCCCTCGAGGAGAGGAGATAGGCGATGAGAGCGGCGACCAGGCTTGCTCCTCAGCTGAAGTAGTTGGCGATGACCTACTTGTAGCTGCCTGCGAGGTCTTCCGTCTATGGATTTCGCATAGCAGATGTTTCTCTCCCTTTCTGAAGAATTCATTCGCAAATTCCCAGCGGTCCGGCACAATTTTGCGAAAACCCTGCGTGTCAAACACAAGATTTGTTATAAGAGTATGAAGGAAGTTCTCTCTCTGTCAATAAATTCATCTACGTGCTTGATCGCGCCTCCAGCTTATACAAACTGTATCACCATACTTTGATATATGGTGAGTACCCATTCTAGAGGCTTCACCCTGCATTGAAAATTAGTTACGTGTGCGACCGTATATACACTTCTAACTCCCGCAAGCCCCGAAATGGGCGCCCCTAAAGAACGTTTCATGCATCCTCACCGCAATTTAGACATAACATCTGCGGAGAAAGAAGAAGTCTCACGTAAGTGTTGAGTTGCCTGACGAAGCTGGAGAAGTTGTTGTGCTTGAAATAGTTAGGCAACAGATCCCTGGCGAATTCAGGCGGTCGCCAGACTACAAAAGTAGTTTCATCTTCGCCCCAGGACACAATGTGATCGGTAGCTGGATCATCTACAAGCTGGTAGGTTTTGGTGAGGAAGGGAGCAGGAACAGAGCGGTGAGACTCGATCGTGAGGAGCCCTCCCTCGTTTGCATCGAAGGAAAGGGCCATATTGCTGGGAGGGGACTGAAGGAGATCTATGGTGGAAGAGGCGAGCTGAATGGAAGCTACTGGAAAGCTTTATGTGCGTGTTAGGAGGGATCGGGGACTTTACGTGGGGAGGAAGGAGGAGCCTAGAAGCTTAAGTAAAGGAGGAGGAAGGAGGCGAAAGGTAAATAGTTGTGGCAGGAGGAATTGGTTGGTACTAGGATGATGGGTGGGAGAAGTGCTGGGCGGATGTCGAAAGCTAAAGGAGGGAGGAAGCAGAAAAGGAAAGGGGTGAATGCTTGGTGGAGGTGGTGGGGAAGCTGATGGGCTGTCAAGTGAGCGATGGATGTGTTTTATGCGAGAGTGTATCGTTGCATCAACACTGAAAGACCTGGCAGATCCAGAGAGAGAAAGAGAGACACTGTAAAGTTGAACGAGCACTATTTCTGAACCAGCCAAGCTTCTAAGCTCTGACGAGAAGATGAAGAATATAGCCGCTGCAACTTTGAGCAATAGAATAACTTTGAGCAATAGAATAAACCCTCCAGACAGCAAGCTTCCAAGCTCAAGCTCAGCTCAGGAGCAAATGAGGAACAGCAACTACAAAGTTGAGGATCGACTCTTCTCAGGAGCTTCTAAACGTGCAACTTTGGACGAGAATAATAAGAGTAGCCTAGTCCAAAGTTCATGATAGAACTACAGAGACCTTCTAAGTACTAAAGATCTGAGGAGATGCCCATTCCCACCAGCACACGTTGAGCGTCAAGTAGGAGTAAACTCTTGTGAAGGCAGCTTCTAAGTTTCTATACGCTTTTCGGTTTGGAAGAGGAAAAAAGAAGGTTCAGCCGGCATTCGTGCGAGAGTGACAAGAGCCATTTCATGCCGGTAGTATTTAAGCCCCCCGTCTTCCTTTGATTTCGCAAGTGGGGAGCGCTGATCCGAAGCTGCCTTTTGTATTGTTATTAATACTTCACCTCCACGCTCCTCAGAGATGCACAAGTTACAATCGAGTTTTCATTAACATGAGTGGAGCAAAAAGAAAGAGCTGGGAGGGAGAGTGGGCGGCCTCATTAATAACATGCAACGGCTACAGGAAGAGGCTAGCAGCAGCAGTGAAGACTACTTATGGACAAAGAAGCTGGTTGCAGCAAGGAAGGAGAAGTGTTAGATGGGAGTGTACGCTGTACAAGTTGGAGCAAGGAAGGAGTAGCGTTAGGAGGACTCAGGAGAGGTTTTAGAACACTGATCTAGTAATCGTGAAGAAATGAGGATTCAGTCAGCTTGTCCACTTCCCGAGATTGGAGTTCACATGCAAAAAAACAAGGAAAGGCATATACATCTTTACATATTGCAGTCTACAGTAGGCAGATTGTCTAGTGCTCGCTTTTTGAAGATATAGATATATTGGGTGGCTCTATATTCTGGTGTTCTCCAAAGCCAGATCTCCATATCAGAGACTCAACATCCAAGATGTCTACATCACAAAGTGTGGGGAAGACACACACGAACTCTAGAGCTATTCTTTGGGAGCCTTGATATTGGCCCTGATGAGAAGCTGGCTGTTGCCTGTCCGAAAGGACCCACATGTGCTCAACCGGATCCACTACTGTAACTGAGAAAAGACCCACATGCATCGCAACAAAAGCGAGCCCGTGCCATCCACACTACTGGATATATATATATATTTTTTACAAAGGAGAAACCGCAAACAATCTGTTGGATTAGGAGCAGCAACCCGCATGTTGTTAATGTGAAAAGCTGAACACGTTGATGCGATGTGTTCGTTTCCATCCTGATCATTGCGAGGATTGGAGCAAATTCCAGCAGGGCGTGGTTGGATTGAGAAAAGACCTACGAACAATTCTGCCGGAGGCTGCGATAAGACGCGCAAACAATATACCGTCTTATTGGATCGAAAAGTCGCACATGGGATACAGTAAAGTAGAGTTGGTAGAAGGAAAGGACCAAGGCACCGGATTAATTAGTAACGAGAAGAGATTATACAGTGTTAATTGATTATGGGAAAAAAAAGAGTAGCAACGTGGAAGGTGCTTTTTGGTGACGTGTCGTTCAAGGTGGAGTGATGAGTGACGTGGCATGTTCTTTTCATGTTTTTTTTCAATGTGTTTATTAATTGGAGTTATTAATAGTAATACTTGACAAAAATTGATTATGTAAACAAGCATTCTTGTCTATTCAGAATGCACAACACTCAAACTTCCAAGCTTTTAAAACAAATTGAATGCATTCAAAAGACCTACCTTGGAAGTTGAGAGAGAGAAGAAGAAGAAGAAGAAGAGAGAAAGAGAGAGAAAGGGGGAGAAAAAAATGGGAAAAAAATAGCAAGCAAGAAGAAGAAGAAGAGAGAGAGAGAGAGAAGAGAGAAAGGGGGATAAAAATAGCAGCGGTGGACAACCAATCACTCATTTGCACGAGTCAACAAAGAAAATCCACCACCAGTCAACTTCTGCCACCTGGCCAGTCCCAGATAGGAAATTTATCATTTTTGAGAGTGCAAAACGATTACTATAGCCTCTCCCTCCGGGCAGGCCAAAAACAACTTTTAGTGCATTCCCTCAAGGAGATTTCTACAACCTAAAGGCCAAAAATAGGTTGCACGCAAATTGTTTAGAGAGCATTCCGGGCCCATGATGCTCAACATAAGGGGTGGAGAGATTTGAGCCTCAAGTATAGGAAGCAGCGTGAGAATCTTGAAATATTTTCATTCTGCAAATTTATGGAGATGAGCAGCTAGATTTCGAGATGTTCTCTTTTGTTGCAATGTGACAAAAACTCAAGAAATCTGCTTTACACGCTTATTCTCCCCAAAATTTTCGACGTTAGCAAGAGCATGGCGAGAAAGCTAGAACCTACAAATTAAGGGCATCGCAAATCGAGTCCACCACAACTATTGAGAGTGTGGGAATGCTCTCTTAGGGAAAATGATGTCACAAGTTTATTCTTAGTGTTGCTCATGCTTTCAAGCTCCTTTGGCCAAGTGCTGTTTTTTTTGTTTTTATTAATAATTTGGACTCACCCACTCAACTCACACACATAGTTGAGGCTATCAAGGGGCACCTGCTTGCCTCTACTCCGCATGGGGATCGAACGAGGGCCACCGCTCTGGTAGGCTGGCACCCCTACCACCATTGGGCTATTGCGGCTTCCTCCGACAAGTGCTGTTAGATGTACGGAGGAGTTTTTTTTTTTAAAAAGCTGGGTTTATTAGTGGGAGGCTACATAGTGCTACTCCAAGATATTAAATGTGGCAGCATCTACAAGTCGGCCGAGGTAGAGGAAAGCTTAAGAATCTAATTAGAGGCTAGAAGGAGGCTTATGAGCGGCGAAAGAGAAGCTTGGGAGGAGCTAGATGTACGTAGCAACCTTATTTTTTAATTTAAATCACAGTATTTGGTAACGTGTCCTAGGAAAGGGGTGCCAGGTGACGTGGAACGTGCTTGTGGAAGCTGACGTGTCAAGAGCTTGCTAAGCGGGAGCGTGCTTATGAAGGGGCTAGTTGTAGTAGTGGCAAATGCCGACCACAAGTCCCATTCTGACAAATCTAGGCCGTATACAGGAGCGGCCCGTGAGTTTCCAATAGGACCACGGCCACATGCCTCCATGAGAGCACAGTTTTCATTAGATGTGGAGGCCCCGTACCCCAGCCCACCGGACGATCCAGTTTGCCCGTCTTCTAGTGCCATTTACGCACCGCCTTTGTCTCTACGCTTTGTCTCGTAGTCGTTCCTCTCTACTCTGCCTCGTATGCATCGCCTCAAATCGTATGTATTTTGTACGTAGAGTCTGCCATCTCTGTCGTATGATTCGCACATCAAATCAACCCTGTCCCTTCTTCTTCGTCAAACCACGTACCAAGCTTAACCATCTACTATAATGACTTAACTCAACGTTGGACCAGTACTCAATTGAGGGATGGTAGATGATCGATCACAGATCACGCAGTGGCCTAAAAACATACATTGTGCTCAAGTCTCCATCCATTATACTAGCTCTTCTTTCTTCTCCCAAGGAACTTTCTATTCTACTCTCCTTCCCACCACCTAGTTTGCTGAAAAGCGTAATAATACAACCCCGAAAAGAAAGACCCGGACGTGGAAGCACTTGGTATGATGGCCATCATGATGGACATAAGAAAGTTGTGGAAGAAGCTAAAACAACCTCTGTTTGTTGTTGCAGCTGATCGGTCACGGGAAGATACAGTGTTTACTTACGGCTACTGCAAGCTGCAGCTTTGTATCATTCGCTCGCAAATAAGTTTGTGCGCCTTCCCTTTTAGCTTCCAGTCTCCCAACCTCTTCCACTTTCCCGTCCTTGCATTTGCCTGTTCATCCCCTCCCCCCAGATTCTCTCCCTCGTCGTTCCGGTGCCACTGCAGCAGCAGCTTACTTCGCCATAGATTATTGGAATTAGAATTCCTCTCTTCCCGTTTCTCGATCCTGCAGCCTGCAGCGCGTGCTTTCCGTTTTGTTCGCCTCATTCATTTCCCGACTCTCCCATGATCGATAGTTTCCCCATGCTTCTTCGTTATGGCCTTGATTTAGTGACTGAATTCTCCAGCCCACTCTACGAAGCTCGTGCTGCTGGCTGGCTCCCACGTTCCTCCCATTTAGCGGATTATTACACGAACTCAAGAGCTCTCACCATCTATAGACTATGGATATCGTAAGTTCATTTAGCGTCTTCCCTTTAGTCCCCTCCGTGAAGAGAGAGACAATGTATATTCTATAAATAAACTCCAACATGATGCGCTTTCATGCACACTTGTACTCGCATTCTTAATGTACAATTTGAATTTGTGCAACATGCAATGTCAGCCCCGGTGTAACACCAAACCAAATTTAATTGGTAAAATTCAAACGCTATGAAAGCATTGTCCATGTCCAAGAGAAATAGTCTCATAAGTGCAATCATAAATGATTGGGATAGACGAATTGTAAAGAGGTCTCATATGAATGCTACCTTGTCTAATAGTGTGCACATTACATACTATTGCTTTAAGAAGCCAATATATCTTAAAGTCAAGGTGTTAAACAAAAATTTATGGGTTGCATAATGAATTTGAGCTTCATGTCCTTGATTTCATGAAGTACATGTAACATTTTCCAGCATATAGTGTAGTCACTCCTGTCAAAGCAAAGATTATAAAAGCTAGTATGCATAAGCAACCTATGAGGTTTCTCGTTATATTTTGATATAGAAGTTAATTTAAATTGTGTATGTTTTCATCTCTAGAGTTATATTTGTGAAAAGATTCGTATCCGGTTCATACTTGAGTATTAATTAAACTATCGTGTTCTTTTATGGAGCTTTTATGTGCTACATGTAGGACACAATCTAAATCTTACATTTTAAAACTTTGTTTTGACTAAGGAAGAAAAGGTACAAACAGAATCATGGACATGAGACATGATATAGGGTCCATCACGACCCTATTCTCCCTATAACTTCTTTTATCAAGTTAGTTTTGGTTAAAGGCTAGGTCATTTTGGAAACCAAAACCCTTGCATCAAATGAGAGGTCTACTTTGGTTCTTTGAATATCTATTTACTCAACAACGATAATATACCTATTTGTTTGTCCAAGTTTCATAGTTCAAGTCCTTGAACATATTCGTATTTAAATAAGTACATAAGTGTAACAACACAGAGTGACGACACACTTAATTCTAAAATTTCATAACGCACAGGGAATGGGCCCTTCCATGAGGGTTTTTGAGTCCTAGGTACAAGGTTTTTGAGTCCTATTTACTCAACAACGATAATATACCTATTTGTTTGTCCAAGTTTCATAGTTCAAGTCCTTGAACATATTCGTATTTAAATAAGTACATAAGTGTAACAACACAGAGTGACGACACACTTAATTCTAAAATTTCATAACGCACAGGGAATGGGCCCTTCCATGAGGGTTTTTGAGTCCTAGGTACAAGGTTTTGAGTAATATGGTCGATCAAGAATGTTGCTATATAACGATCTTGTTAGGAGGAGTAAAATGATTACAAACCTTCAAACATTTACACCTCAAGCATTAGAGACTTCTTATAATTAAGAATAAGAAAGTGACCTTGAAAAGAAGCTTATTAACCATCTAAATAAAATAATCTAACATTTTTTTGGCAAATTTATCCAGGTTTAAATTAACACTTAACTCACCAGCGCATCCTTAAGGTAGACTATAACTACACATTACTAAGAATGACTTTAAATTCTAGACAAATCAAGCAATAGGATAATCAAACCAAGAGGCTATGATAGCTAAGACAAACAAGGTCTCAACAAGAAGCAACAGTAAAACTAAAAGTTAAAAAGAATGTACCCACTACCACGATTTAGAAACCCCTTCTGTAAGTTTTTTAAATAAAAAAGAAGTTGATTTTTGGTATTTTAGAACCCCTTCTATTAAACCCACATGCTATATTTATATGATCAGTGACCCTCATGAGATAAATTGCTTCAAGATTACTATGAAGACAACACAAGAAGAAAGACAATAGAAAATGTACAATGCACTAACAAGTTTCTGCTCATGATTGAGAGCCAAACAAAGCAAAGCTTCTTTTGATTCCACACAAGATAGCAAGTACATAACAAGACAAAGCAACTATAGACATGCCTGATAGATGCACAAAATAGTGGGCACGTCTATAGGTGCAAATAGAATTAGTGAAACTACAGGTGCATCTATTAGCATGTCTACTACCACGGTTATTCATGCGTCTAATAGCATGTCTACACTATGTTTTAGACGCGTTTATAAACGCGTATCAAAGAGTAAATTTTTTTTACATGTCTATAGGTGCAGATAGAATTAGTGAAAATACAGGCGCATCTATTAGCACATCTACTACCGCGGTTATTCACGCATCTAATAGCATGTCTACACTATGTTTTAGACACGTTTATAAATGCGCAACAGAGAGTAAATTTTTTTTGCAGGCTGATAAATGTGCATCATTGCTTTTCAAACATTGCCCATGATTACCAAAGCTCATAATTTTAAAAAAATATCAATGTTATGCATGTGTCACACACGATAATATGCTTTTTGGTAAACCCACATATACAAAAATTAAGTGAGGTGAGGAGAATGAGACAATAGTTTTGCCAATATCAATGATGGGCTACGGTTCGGATCTCATCCTCAATGAGATCAACCTTTGCTAAACTATCTACTTCAATATCCAAACCAATGTTGAGATCTACAAATACATTCAGCCCACTACTAGCTATTGTGGTCATCCAAATCAGCATCACCAATGGCAGGCTCGTCCTCATGGGTAATGGCCTGAATATATATATCTCTATCTTATGATCATCCTCCTCTCTCATATCATGATCATCATCACCTCCATGGCCATGATCATCCTCCATACGCTCCATATTAGTAAACATACTATACATCACTTTGGAATGTGATGTAATAGGTATGACGTGCCACCACCTATTATTTTCCACCATTGGTTGATAGAGACAACCTAATTCAAACACAAATACAAACATGTTATTTTCCTTGCATTAAAGGTATCTAATATTAAAGGGTGAGTATTTTTATATATGTATATAGTACATGTTCACATTGTTTCGGTAGTACTAGTGTGTCCTTCTTGCTTTGCCAAAACTTTGTGGAGTCAATAGTTATAAATCCACTTGCATGGCATTTAATTGATGCATTAGGACTCTTTCCACCATGTCCTTAAACCACCTGACATCCAAAACATACACAAAGAAGCATCGAAAGTCAAGCTTAATAATATCTTGGATTATGCCACAATAATCATCCATGGCTCCATTGGCTCCCTCAAATTAGCTAGCAATGACACCGCAATCTTGTGTGTTTCTCTTATCATTAATCCGTTGTGTCCGAAAATGCTTGCCCTCACATCATATAGTATTAAACATAGTACACTATACTAAGACAAAATCGATTGAATAAGCAATCTACATTATTGAAAGCTCCTAACTAATGCATAACATTCTATATACCAAGCTTTTGCATGCATCCTCTAGCATACTCCCATTCTTTCATTGTGATATGCATCCCCTCGTCTCTCTCCATTTCGTCAAGTAGCCAATCCACATGAATATCCTTTGGTAGTGCTCTTAGATGCTGAGGGCATGGCACAGAGATTCGTGGTGTGTACGAAAGAGGGCCCTTTCTCCTTGTATTCTTGCCTTTGCATCCTCGTATCTTGTCACCCATCTTTTCATCACATCACTATTAAGCATGCAATAGAGGTTAAGATTATTAAAGCAACTACATTCCATTACTTTGCTTCGTCCTTTTCCTTGAGGCATAGGTCTTCATCATCTCTCCATAGTTGTGGAAGAGAGCTATCCACATCAATAAGAAACTCAGATACAAGTGACTCTTGTACCAACCAACCCTCGGCCATGCTACCTTTGAGCCTTGCATTTTGCCTCACAAAACCCTTCAAGATCTTTATGAAGCGCTTGAGGAAGAACAACCACTACTACACACGGACCCTATTGCGATGCTTAAGTACCGACGCTTAGTGTGTGCGGGGTGCTAATCGTCAGTATTGGAAGTGAGATTTGTTAAGGGTCGCTATATAGTGACTTTAGGCAAGCGTCGCTATATAACGATGCTTGTCTAAAGTCACTATATAGCGACCCTTATCAAATTATGAATGGTTGTTATATAGCAACATTGAGACAGTTTCCTATAGCGACGTCTTACAGAGAGTATAACAATGCTTGCCTAAAGTCACTATATAGCGACCCTTATCAAATTGTGAATGGTCGTTATATAATAACATTGAGACAATTTCCTATAGCGACGTTTTATAGAGAGTGTTTTTTTCCATACACAGCTTAAAAGATAGTTTTTCCCAATTATAATTTTTTTTTCATTTTCATACATGTTTGATCCTTTGATAGGATAAAAGTACAACAGCATGTACATCAAGCCTTTAAAACTCATATATTCATGTCCAAGTTTGAGATGAAAACAATCAATGAAGAGCGTTTACATCAATGGCTTCATCCTTAGCCAAGTCTAACACGCCAAACAAGTCTATCCAAGTTGATCTCCTATATCATCATCGTACATTCACCTAAGAGTACTTGATCATCTTCTTCAATAAAGTGTGGTGATTCTTGATGATCGTCATCTTCTTCCTTAATATCATGATCTCCATCTTCCTCTTGGTTCATATTGTGATCTTCATCTTCTTTGCTAGATCGATCTGGATCAATTGGATCAGGCATTGGTAGTGGCATCTCCATATCCACATCTCTATCTTCAAAAATTTACTTACTTCATGGTGCAACTTGGATCATGTACCACCATCTTGGATCAGAACGATCCAGATGAAAAACCACCTATATTGAAGATGGGTGCCAAATGTCATCAATTATATATATGAAATTATGCTTAAGTACATGTATCAAATGATCTTTAAAAACGAAGGCTTCGATTAATTAAATCATTAGTATGCACCTATTCACAGTGCTCGGAAAGAACAAAAGTATCACGTTCATCGGTCCAAAGTTTGGTGGAGTCTATTGCAAAGAAACTGCTACTATCTTTTCTCACTGTCGCATGGGGACCGTTGTAAATAGTTCTAAACCATTGTACATCAAGAATGAAAATACTAAATAGTGTGAAATCAATTTCATAGATTTCGCGTATGGTTCCACAATAATCGAACTGTGAGGAGAGAAGATTGGTATCCAAAGCACTTGCTCGGCTATCTTGTGTGAAGTTAGCCATGACTCCACAATCATACGTGACTCTCTTTGAATCGATGTGTTCCATGCGAAAATGTCGTCCATATGACCATAATGCACTGTACTTTTTGCTAGTTATTTGAAAAATGGTATGTTTCCTTTCTTTTGTAGGGCCAGTCCACAAAACACCAAGCGGGACTATTCCAAGTAAGAAAGTGATTCCTCTTTTTTCCTTTTGTTATTTGCATTGGCCTACAACTAGCACCTTAAGCGCTATCAAGGCACTAGCTGTAGTGATGGGCGTAGGAACCCTCTCTTCCCCTCTCTTCTCGTATTCCCTCTTCTTCCCCTCTTTTCCCCTCTTCCTTCTCTTCTTTTTTCCTCTTCCTTTTTTCCCTCTTTCAATCTCTTTTCCCCTCTTTCAATCTCTTTTTCCCTCCTTTCCTTCTCTTCTTTTCCCCTTCTTTCAATCTCTTTTCCCCTCTTTCAATCTCTTTTTCCCTCCTTTCCTTCTCTTCTTTTTTCCATCTTTCAATCTCTTTTTCCCTCTTCCTTCTCTTATGTTTATGCTCTTTTCCCCTCTTTCAAACATATGCTTTCTCTCTTTTTCTCTTATGCATATGTTTTTTCTTCTCCTATGCTTATGCTTATGCTTCTGCATGAGCATATGTCTCCTTCTCCTTCTCCTTCTCCTTCTTCTCTTTTCCTCTTTCCTCTCTCTTTCCCCCTCTCTTTCCCCTCTTTCAATCTCTTTTCATAAGCATATGTATTTGCCTATGCTTATGCTTTCTCTCTTTTTATTTTATGCTCATATGCTCATGCATAAGCATAAGAATATGCTTTCTTTCCTTTTCTCTTATGCTTATGCTCTTTTTCCCTCTTCCTTCTCTTATGCTTATGCTTATGCATGAGTATATGTTTCATTCTCCTTCTCCTTTCCTTCTCTTCTTTTTCCCTCTCTTTTTCTCTTCGTTTTATAAGCATATGCCTATGCCTATGCTTATGCATGTCCTTCTCCTTCTCCTTCTCCTTTCCTTCTCTTATTTTTCCCTCTCTTTTTCTCTTCTTTTCATAAGCATATGCCTATGCCTATGCCTATGCTTATGCTTATGCTTATGCATGACCATATGCTCATATGCTTATGCATATGCTTTCTCAATGTATTCTCTTATACATATGCTTTCTCTCTTCTCTTATGAATATTTGGTTCTTTTTCCCTCTTTCAATCTCTTTTCCCCTTTTCTTTCTCTTCTTTTCCCCTCTCCTTCTCTTATGCTTCTCCTTCTCTTTTGCTTCCCTCTCTTTTTCTCTTCTTTTCATAAGCATATGCCTATGCCTATGCCTATGCTTATGCTTATGCTTATGCATGACCATATGCTCATATGCTTATGCATATGCTTTCTCAATGTATTCTCTTATGCATATGCTTTCTCTCTTCTCTTATGAATATTTGGTTCTTTTTCCCTCTTTCAATCTCTTTTCCCCTTTTCTTTCTCTTCTTTTCCCCTCTCCTTCTCTTATGCTTCTCCTTCTCTTTTGCTTCTTATGCTTTCCCTCATATGCTTTCTGCTTCTTACCCGTTCTTGCTTTTTGTTTTTTGTTTTGGTGTTTGTGTCTACGTTTGTCCAATCCTCTCAAATTAGACATGGGATCACGTCGCACGTCTGACGAGTACAAAAACCCTTGTAGGAGGAGACATCATGATCTCTATTATGTAGAGGACTTTGATTCCACTCAAGCGACACCTCAGGGGCCTACCCCTGTGACTACCCCTAGCCCGACTCCTCTCGGACATAGCACTGTGACTATCCCTCGAGGAACTCCTTTGTTAGTAGCCCATGGCTTTGTTGGGAGTCCCGACAAGTTTGTCGCATAGATCACTCTGCGATTGATGAGCCACTACTTCAGGAGCAGCATAGCTACTGACTAGCAGTATCAAGATGACTAAAAGAAGTAGGCAATCATCCATGAATTGAAAGCAAAATACCCTAACTCCCCAAATTGGGAGTTCGATGAGAATTACATGCGAGAGCGCATGGGCATCGTAGGTCAACCTTGTGTACTTCCATCGCAAAGGGAAAAGCTAAACCCTGCTAGGCAGACAAAGTTGATTGAAAGTTTTTCAAGAAGCAAAACAGAGACCATTCCGAAATATTCGAGGGTTAGAGGAGGGTTGCGAGGAGATGGCTGGACACCATAGGTACTTTGCGCTTTGGTGCAGGCAGGCGGTTGGCATATGAGGCAACCGTGGTAAGTCTAGCTCTTCTCATTTAATGTATTGTTCTATTTGTTTTACTACATATTGCATGCACTTTATCTAACTCTCATAAATTGGGCCCACAGCAAGCTGCGATGGATCGCCTTCTTATAGACAGAGATGAGACACGCGTTTCACGTAGGAATAAAGCCGTGCTTTATTGAGCAGGAGAGAATGGGAGCGATGGTCAATTGGGTTGAGGTGGCTGCTTGCATGGTATAAGTCTACTCCGACTTGTAATCTCACTTTTTAAATTGTTTTATTCTTTAAGTTCCAATCTAATTTCCAATTAATATGGTTTCACTCTTAGAGTTGAAGCTCGAGTGTCCCATCAGCAGAGGTGAGTGGTGATGATGAGGGATCAGGCGCAGCTCACGAGGGCTAGGGATCACAGGCGTAGCTCATGAGGGCCAAGGATCAAGCCAGCAAGATGAGGACGAGAACGACGATGATGATTCGGATGAGCAGTAGTAGCAATAGTAGTAGTTTCCATATACTTTACCATTATATCCTTTTGTATATCACTTTTTAAATTGTTTTATCGTTTAAGTTCCAATCTAATTTCCAATTAATATGGTTTCAGTCTTAGAATTGAAGCTCGAGTGTCCCATCAGCAGAGGTGAGTGGTGATGATGAGGGATCAGGCGCAGCTCACGAGGGCTAGGGATCACAGGCACAGCTCATGAGGGCCAAGGATCAAGCCAGCAAGATGAGGACGAGAACGACGACGATGATTCGGATGAGCAGTAGTAGTAGTAGTAGTAGTTTGCATATACTTCACCATGTATATTCTTTTGTATATCGGCTCGTTTAAGCGATTTTGTATCAACCTTTTCGAGAGGGTAATTTTATAACAAACAATGTTGTATATCTTCAACATGTATATGCTTCTGTCACTCGATCGGTTCATTTGAGTGATTTTGTATCACCCTTTCCACAATGAGAATTTTTGTAATAAAAAACTTTTTTTGGTATTTACTAAACATTACTGGGGCAAAACAGGGCTTGCTGTGGCCCTGTTTAGCCCCACTAATATTTTTTTAAAGCTTCTTTAATTGTCGCTATATAGCAACATTTACCAGTGTCGCTATATAGCGATATTTATCAATGTTGCTATATAGCAATGTTTATTAGTGTCACTATATAGCGATCGTTCTTTTTCGATGCTTATAGCGACGTAAATAGCGACCTTTGCGCCCGTCAAAAAAAAGTATAAAAAAGGTCGGTATTTTTGTCAGAAAAGGGTCTACGTCTTGTAGTGAACCATCGTGCATGTACAGCGGTGCATATAGCAATCTCATCCACCAAATGCACTATGAGATGTAATTGGCTTGTGAGAATAGAACGTGGAAAGGTCTCCTCCACTAAACAAACCACCTCCACTGACATAATTGAAGCATCCTCAAGCATGGTGGGATCTATTTTCTTTAAGCTCACATACCCATGATTACCAAAGCACGTAATTTTAATAAAAATATCAATGCTTTTTTGCAAACTCACATATACAAAAATAAAGTGAGATGAGGAGAATGAGACATGTAAAATAATTTAAATAATTTTGCAATATCAATGATGGGCTATGGTTTAATCTCATCCTCAATGAGATCAATCCTTGCCAAACTATCTACTTCAAAATCCAAACCAGTGTTGAGATCTACAAATACATTCAACCCACTACTACTTGTGCTACTCATGTGCTCATCAAAATTAGCATCACCAATGGTAGGCTCGTCCTCATGGTAGGTAATGGTCTCAATATCTGTATCTCCTATCTCATGATCATCCTCCTCTCTCGTATGACGGTCATCATCACCTCCATGGCCATGATCATCCTCCATACGCTCCATATTAGTAAATGTACTATACATCACTTTGGAACGTGGTGTAATAGGTATGACATGCCACCACCTATTATTATCCACCATTGGTTGATAGACAACCTAATTCAAGCATAAATACAATCATGTTATTTTCCTTGCATTGAAGGTATCAAATATTTAAAAGTGAGTATTTTTATATGTGTGTACAATACTTGTTCACATTGTTGCGGTGGTACTAGTGTGTCCTTACTTTGCCAAAACTTTGTGGAGTCAATAGTTACAAAGCCACTTACATGGAGTTTGATTGTTGCATTAGGGCCTCTTTCCACCATGTCCTTAAACCACTTTACATCCAAAACATACACAAAGAAGCGTCGAAAGTCAAGCTTAATAATATCTTGGATTATGCCACAATAATCATCCATGGCTCCAGTGGCTCCCTAACGATGATGCCTAATCTTGTGTATTTCTCTTATCATCAATCCATTGTGTTCAAAAATGCTTGCCCTCACACCATATAGCATTAAACAAAGTACACTACACCAAGACAAAATCAATTAAATAAGCAATCTAAATTGTTGAAAGCTCCTAACTTATGCATAACATTCTATATACTGACCTTGCTCATGCATCCCCTAGCATACTCTCATTCTTCCATTGTGATATGCATCCCCTCGTCTCTCTCTGCTCTCTCCATTTTGTCAAGTAGCCAATACACATGAATATCCCTTGGAAGTGCTCTTAGATGCTGAGGGTATGGCACACGAGATCCATGGTGTGTACAAAAGAGGGCCCTTTCTCCTTGTCTTCTTGCTTTTGCATCCTCGTATCTTGTCACCCATCTTTTCATCACATCACTATTAAGCATGCAATAGAGGTTGATATTATTAAGCAACTTCATGTCTATTACTTTGCTGTGTCCTTTCCCTTGAGGCACAACAGAGGTCATCCTTAGGTCTTCACCATCTCTCCATAGTCATGGGAGAGAGCTATCCACATAAAAAAGAAACTCAGAAATATATACAAGTGACCCTTGTACCAACCAACCCTCGGCCATGCTACCTTCTAGTCTTGCATGTTGTCTCATGAAGCCCTTCAAGGGGAGCTTGTGCCCTTACTTAATGTAAGCCCTTACTATACCCATTTATTTTCAAATGCTTGAATAAACAACTAAAAGATATACTCACCTCTAATACATGTGCCGGTTGAGCAAGAGGATGGAGACCAAGCCTGCCAAAAGGAATGAGAAGGTGGAGAATTAAGAGGAGGGGATGGTAATGATGAGAGCAAAGATGAAGATGACAAGAGCAGTGAACTGGAGGATGGGAGTAACCAGTTGGACTAGAACCTTGTATATACTATATAGGATGTATA
The DNA here is from genome assembly GCF_047967505.1 of Dipteris shenzhenensis. NCBI lineage: Eukaryota > Viridiplantae > Streptophyta > Polypodiopsida > Gleicheniales > Dipteridaceae > Dipteris > Dipteris shenzhenensis. The sequence continues at coordinate 6,421,078 of NC_141605.1, forward strand.
GGAAAATTCTATGCTCAAACAATGTGATAGAAAATTTTGTACTCAAATGTAAACAATATAAAATGACCACTATAGTGCAATACAAACCGTTATACAAAAGGGCAGATTAGGGCTTGTCCACGCCCTAATCTTCCCTTAAACATTGATTGCCAGAAAGAAAAGTGTCGATATTTTCATCGAAACAACTTTCGGATGTGTTGATATTACCTTCGATATTAGCATCAAAAATTGTTTACTAGCATTGATAATACCATCATAATAAGCATTGAAAATAGGACTAGAAAGTTTTTGGTAAAGCGTCCATAATAATGCTACTATTTTCGAGCTATTTTCATCAAAATATCATTTATCAATGAAGACATCGATGTCATTTACGACGCTAACTATGACGCTTTTTAGAATTAGAGGAAAAAATTTCAATGTATTGTTCGTGGAAAAAAGCATAAAAAATTATGTAAATTGTTGTAGTGGTAGAATGGGTGTTGATGTCCCATGATTTTTTTAAAAATTATGTTGGTGTGAGATGCCTATATTACGATGTGGTAGTTTTTCTATGGGAGTTTTTCCTATGGTGTGGTGTCCTTTTTCCTTGCTAGTATATTTTTGTGTGTCTTTTGTAAATGGGGTAGCTGTTTAATATTGCTTCTATGAGCATGTGTGGCCTATGAGTGTGCCCTTTTTATCTACCACAACCACACATTGCATCCATAGATGCGCGTGTAGATGCGTTTCTTGATTTTTTTTGAAAAGTGACGAGCGCGTCTATTTACACCTCTAATAGCACATCTATAGAATCACGTCTATAGGTGCATCTATGTAACAAATAGACATGCCGATAGACGTGCTATTAGATGCTCTGTATAGAAATTTAAAAAAACAAAAAGGTGCACTTATAGACACTCTGCAGAATTTAAAAAAAAAAAAGAGAATTGTGTATTATTGAACAAAATGTGTGTATGCTGTGTGGTTGCAAGAATCCCATTTCTACAGTGTGCAATTCAATTCTTATAGGCAACCGCATTTTAACTTGCATGATTCCATGCACATCTATAGCTGATGATTACAATTTCGAATAAGACATTACAACTCCAAAACATTTAGTTCACAAGGCATTCATTGATAGAACATTGCACAAAGAAATTGAATGCCAAAAAAATAAGAGGAATTCGTAGCCCAAAAAGTGCTTGTATATACATATAGCATGAAGCCAAGCCACTTGTGGCTTCAAGTACAAAAAATAAGAGGAGTGTATATACAAGAGAGGCATGAAGCCAAGCCAATGGCTTCAGTACAAAAAAGAGTAGCTACCACTAATTCTAGAACTACTTCTATGACTAATCTAAGTCATTTGCATCCTCGTTCCCTTCTTCATCGCCTTCTTCCTCCTCAATATCCTCACCTTCTTCCTCCTGAATATCCCTAGGGGCTTATAAACGAGGGACAACATGTATCAATGTATGAAAAATAAAATCTTTATTTACAACATTGAAATTATTTAAGTACTTTCAAATACTTGGGGGGCGCTCCAGTAGCCCAAATGTACTGCTTCTCAGTAATCAACCCCTCATCATAGAAGTGCCATGTATGTTGTCTGTGATGCCCGCGATGGTAGGCTGTCTTGGTAATAGTAGGGTATCTGCCCACCATGATATCAAGCTACAAGATGACACAATTTGCAGAGGGGTTAGTACAAGAAACAATCTCCTAAGAATTATAAATTGGGCCTCCCATGATGCAATACTCGCTGCTCCAAAATGCACGTTTCCATATTGCTCCATCTGGATCCTTCATGCCTCCACATGCTGCAGACTAGGGTCTGCCTTTACTACCTTTCTTCCACTCATGTTTATGAGTGCTGTGGGGATGGCTCCTTGGTGGTTAACCTTCGTCTCTCCTGGCAATCTCGGCTAGTGCCTGCCTCTTAAGTAACGATCTCTTATTGACAAGTATAATGGTAATCTTTGACTTTGCCCATTTCTCTATGAACTCAACATTGGAGGGATTGGGATACCTAGAGCGTACAACATTGATGGTATCATCAGCCAAACTTTTTATCTACTCTTTGAATGGAATGAAGCAATTTGTATAGTTGTTAGTAACTACAAAGTACATGAAGGCCATGATGTCCTTCCCCAGTGCATCCATCAAGATGCTGCCTGTTACAGTGATGTCATAGAAGATCTTGCCATCACCAGTGTGTACTCCCTCAAAATCTAGCTTGCTAAAAAGGCTCTAGATGGTGTTGTGAAAGGCATAGACGGACTCTTTCTTGGTTGGAAAACAAAAATCAAATGTCCAACAACACAGTGTTAGAATCATTGGAGAGCAAATGGATTGAGAAAAATTGGACATAGCTCCCTTATTCCTAGCTTGTATGAACACCAATTTAACTAGAGGAACTTCATGTTTTTATGTCAAAACAATTGAAAACAAAAGTTAAGAATGCTTAGGAACAAGGATAAGATAAAAAAGAACTTAATTGCAAGGAAAAGAGTGGATGAAGTGAAAGAAATGGCTAGTTGAAGCCCACAAGAGTGCTAAGGACTTAATCTTTGTACCTCCTAGAAGAGGGGAAAGCAGTCCAAACTCCTTTGAGGAACACGTGGACATAAGGGAGAAGGGCAAAGTCAGGAAGAAGTGAGAGTCCAAGATCCTTAGACTAGGAAGAAGGGTATGTATAGGAGGAAGGTGTGTGAATGTTAAATCAAGAGAGATATTTATAGGTGCATCGCACAAAAGTGATAAAACAAATCAAGGTTTTGGCATTTTGTCAATAGTTCTATTGAAATTCTTGGCTTTTATTGATAGATATATTGACATTATTTAAAATATCAATGTTAGAGTAAACTTCAACCTGTGAGTTGGTAATACCGATTGGTATACCAACAAGAATACCAATGAGAAAAGCATATGTACATATGTAGGCTTTTCTTGTTTGTTTTTTGTATATCTAGTGAAGGTATAGCTGCATATGTAACAAGAAGGTAGTTTGTGTGCAAATGGATGGATGAGTTCTTCATTGTTAGAGTAAAGAAGATTGCATGGGAGCTCTAGAAGTGGCTTCATCAGTTAGGATTCCTTATCCATGCATGTGGTGCAAGCTACTGATTTGATGTGAGCATGATATTGGTGGGATTCCACCATTTTTCTATGTGGATGTTGTTAGTATTCTAGCATGGGGTAAAGCACAACAGAAGCTATGAAGACAAAAGAGAAGGAGCTTGAACAACAAGACAAGATAAATGACATGCAGGGTAGAGAGTGGATTAGATAGAAGCAATAATTTACCATAAGGTAGACTTTTCTATATAAAGATTAAGGTAGAAGCAATAATTTACCACAAGGTAGACTTTTCTATATAAAGAGTTCAGGAGCTTGAATAACAAGACAAGATAAATTGACGCACAGGGTAGAGAGTGGATTAGATAGAAGCAATAATTTACCACAAGGTAGACTTTTCTATATAAAGATTAAGGCACCTAAACCATACTAGTGCCCCAATAACCATGATTCTCAATAGCCCCACTTAATGATACCTTGGGAGAAAATTACGATGGTTGCACGTTGAGTCATGAGAACCTAGATCACAAAGGATAACACCCTTATATCTTAGGCTTGCACAAAGTAGGATTTTTACAATTACGGTTGTATGATGGCATAGGGAAGCTCATTGAACTTGATGATAAGATGGCTACTATGTTACTTTATCACCACATTCATGTGATAAGTGACCCACTTATCTGCACTTGCTATAGCTATGGTAGGGATGAGTTTTTCATGTTAGTTAAGAAGCCAAATTTTAATATTAGTGTAGAAAGTTATAAATGTTTGGAACATTTGCTGTATTTGAAACTTTTATGTGAAGAAATTTGTAGTTTCGCTAGGATTTACATATTTTACTTCAAAATTCAAAAGAAATTATACAGAATTGTGCTATATATGCTATGAATATTGTGAAACAAAAAAAAAAGCTTGATAAACTTTCACGAGGATTTTATATTAACATATAAATGTTCCTTCCATAAAAGCATCCATGGCTTTTGCTAGCGGTGCTTCTTCTTTGGATCCTTAATGTGGAATTTTGACTTACTATGTCCTTTATATTTGCCAAAAGTCCTCTTCAGAGTTTTTTAGCAATCAAGGCTAAACTCATGGTTGTATTAGATGCTCACCCATCTTGTTTGAACCTCTTTAGCTTGTCTAGTAGTGAGGAAATTACATTCTAAAAATCAAGGATTGGGTATATTATTAAGTGTTATTACCTAAAAGATAGATAGATTTTTAAGATAGCATTGAATTAATAGGGTTATGGCATCTTCTTCAGCAAATTTGGCATTAATTGATGAGCAATTTTTGGACAAGCCCATTGCTTTTGTGATAATCTTACAAAGGATGGGTTTAGGAAGCTAGAAGTGAACGACCTCCTAGAAGCGGGGATCACAAGGAATTGAGGCACTAGGTTCCTTTCATAGAAAATTACATTCATCTTTCTTCTCCCGGAAGGAAGTTTAGAAGAATAAGCCTCATCATCAAGCACCCCTTCTACCAAAGCTATCGATATCCTGATCCTTCCTCAACATCAACTGGTCGAAGCATGTCCACAATGCTCATCATATCTCCTACAACAACCTCGAATATGAACCTGACTTGTAGTGCATTCCCCTCTTTGCCATTTCTTCCAAGTTCTTGATTCCTTGCATTCATACTTCTACGACCAAACCATGAGTTTTGACTTTATCACACGCTTGTTGGTCAGTTATAGCATTGGAGGTTTTATCCCATTATCATAGTAGTGTGTCCAGATCAATCTTTTCATGCAGACCTTTATTATCCTTCTATCCTAGATGAAGATTTGTAATAGAGGTCTAGATATTGCAAGCATATTGTTCTTTTGGGCGTGGTTCCTTTTGTGTTGGTGAGATTTCCTATGATTGGAATACAACACGAGCATGTTTGTCTAAATCATTTCTTGTCATTTGTTTACAAATGACCACCCAAACAATAAAGCATTTGCCCAAGATCAGGTTTGATTTATCACTGGGAATTTTCTTCTGAAATTTAGGAGTCTAATGTAATTGATTCAGGATGAGAATCACTAGTAGATCAATAGCTCTAAATTTTTGAATTCGAATGAGCCATTAGATCTTGAGGTTTTTTGCTTGCAAGAGTAGAGCAAGAATTTGGATCAGAGACTGCTGATGTAGCATCAGACATATGGTCATTGTCTCACCTCCTCATTGATGGAGAAGAATATGTGTTCCTCCATGACATTGAGGTGCTTTTTAGACTATGATAGGATGAGGCACTCATAGTCATATCTGGGTTTGATGTTGGTATAGTCCCACTGGGTCCGATGCTGACACAAGTGTCAAAGATCTAGGATATAGGGTTCAAAAGACCAGATAATGGAGAGACAATGGGAAACTTTTTGCTCACAATGCTGGTTACTTTGAGAGATGCAAACATGTCAATATACGATGCATAACCCTTTGATGCAGAGTCTTCCACTTCCAAGATAGAATAGGAGGAAGCTTCCACCTATTAGATGGAATTGAGAGATCCATCAACATTGCAAGAGAGGAAGGAATAGAAGTCGACAATGCTATAGTGGTAAGTTGGAAAAATATTTTGTGTTTTGATGGTCTTCTAGTATAACTTGTTTTGTTGGTGTACTAATGTTTGCTCAATTGTTGTAGGAGGCATTTGAGGTTCATGTGTTCTCATCTCGAGGAGGCTATGTTTGCAACGATCTTGGGTGAGATCATTCTTGTCATTGCTCTCATTTGCTCACTTGCTCTTGCTCATGCTCCATTTTTAACAATTTATTCCATTCAATTAATTGCATAAACATTGGGTTTGTTTCCTTCTTTACTATTGTTTTTGTTTTAAGTCATCAGTGTTCTTGATATATTCCTCCATGGTTTAACATATTTATTCCATCCTATTGCTTGTGTAAACATTGCATCTACTACTATAGTTCTAGCTAGTCTTGGGCACTCTGGTGATCATTTTTGTTAAATCCAAGAGGAATTTCATCGTGCCGCAAACAACAAAGTTATCTCAAACATTGCAAGGAGCCCATAAAGTATGAAACCACCATGGTGCAAATTTGGCCATTTGGGCCGGACATCGCAAGCAACACATCCCCAAATGGTCAAATTTATGCTATGGATGGTTTCATGCTTTCTAATCTCCTTGCAACGTCCTGGACAACTTTACCTTCGCAGCATGGTGAAATTCCTTTTAGATTTTAAAGAAATCACAATTCCATTGTGAAATGACATCATTGAACCTTTCAAAATGTAAGAAAATAATGCAAAATCCCAAGATCTTTCATGTGCAAGTTTATTGATTAATTTTGATTTCATTTCTTTGTTTATCACTTTTTAAAGTAAAATCAAGCAAAATTTATGCTCTTAGATAGTTCTAGGAAGTGTAGTCATCAGTTTTTTCAAATCCAAGAGGAATTTCACCACGTTGATATTCGCAAATTTTTCGAGGATGTTGCAAGGAGTTCAAAGATCCTACAACCTAACATGGTGGAATTTAAGCATTTCGAGGCTAAAAGTTCGCAAAGCATGCTACTTTGGTAAATAAAAGCAAACCAATTTTGGAAGAAGCACCTCTCAACAAGCACAAGGTATTCTTGATTTGATTTAAAAGATGTTAGGGGTTATGCCCAGACCTAAAGCATCAATGGTTCACTTGATTACTTGACTTTCATTGATGACTACAACAGATATTGTTGGGTCTACTTTTTGAAAGAGAAATCCATATTTCAAGAATTCAAATACATGGTAGAAAACTAGATAGATAGAAATATCAAAGTCATAGGATCTCGTAGAGGAGGCAAATACATGTTGTTAGCATTCATGAACTTTTGCAGAAGTAATGGCATTCAAAGACAATTCACATGTGTAGATTCTCCTCAGCAAAATGCAAGAGCTAAAAGGCAGAATGGTACTTTAGTAGACATTGCTAGAGCAATGCTCAGTGAGAGAAGCATCTTCAAAATTAGTACTGGGAAAGAGTTGAGAGAGAGAGAGAGAGAGAGAGAGAGAGAGAGAGAGAGAGATGATCTTGATAATGGTTTGGTTGTTTGTGTGAGGGGATAGGGAGAAATAGAGCAGCAGAGATCATATCTTAAACTAATTATTTCAAAATTATTTGTTGTTTGTTTGTGTGAGGGGTATCTTGAAAGAGAGACAAAGAGAAAGAAGTAATCTATGTGTTTTGAAATAATTTTTTGTTTATTTGTGTAGCTAAAGGGGAGAGAGAGAGAGAGAGAGAGAGAGAGAGAGAGAGAGAGAGAGGGATGGAGGGAGGGAGGGAGGGAGGGAGGGAGGGAGGGAGGCTATATGGCTTTATCAGTTAGTGGGAGATTTGGGGATTCATATAGGTGTACCGACATTGCATATTGATTCCATGAGTACTATTCAGATAGCACGGAATCCGGTCTTTCATGCAAAGACCAAACACATTGAGGTCAGGTACCATTTCATTAGGGAGGTACTTGAGGACAAGCACATAGAGCTTGTCAAGGTTCATACAGATGATAACGCTGCAAATATGCTAACGAAGAGTCTACCTAGTCAGCGGTTTGAGTATTGTCGTGTATTGATGGGCATTGGATAGTATGCTCACTAGTTGTTCTCCCTTAGAGGCACATTGTCCTTTAAGTCAGAGGTTGTGGGGGTTAAAGGTCACTATGCCTTTACCCCAGTTATGTACAATACTCAAACACATATATAAATGAATGAAAAAGAAGATTAGGGTGGTTCTGTACCCACCAAAACTTGTGTGGCTCTTTGTTTCTCTCTCTCCCTCTTCCATTCTTGCTTCCATTGAGAGCACTCTCACATAGAACTTGGGATGGGTTCTGAGACATGGAGGTGCACATAGATACTCTTTCAGGAAGATTACATCAAAGAGCTTGGGACGGGACCCAATCAAGTTGTGGATCCAACTTGCTTATCCAATCTTCACTAATTTGATGCTGATGAAGGTTGGTAGGGAAGTTGTCCAAGGTTGTCCAAGGTCCATCCACCTCAAGTTTTCATATCAGGATATTTGCTCCAAAATTCCTTAATGGGATTACTGGGAAGTGGTATCTCATCAAAATCATACCCATCATTGGAACTTGGCATGGGAGTACGAATTGGATTATCCAAATCCAAATATTCAAAATCAAATACTATATCATTTTTTGCTGATAGCAGCACAAGTAGTGTCGGAGTGATGACGGGCAGGGAGAGAATCTTGGGACATGAGGGAATAGATGTTAGGATGGAGCTCTAGGAAGGTTAAGAGGGTGGTAGCAGTAAGGGTAAGTGAGGTTATGAGGTTGGCAGAGAGAATGGTTAGATATGGGAAGTTGGATGTGAGATCAGCCTTGTCATCTTCCAATACTTCTTTTTGCTAGTGTGATGGGATCATTAGCTACATGGGCAGGATGTCGGTTATGTCATGCCTTGCAAATAATAGTGATGGCCTTTGTAGCAATGGCAACAAACCAGCAATAATCCTGAGGGGAGGACTACCCATGAGGCATACATATGCAATGAAAGCATCTGTCCTGAGTGCTATAAACTTGGCATGTGTAGATAGGTAGAAGATATTTTTCTCATCTTCGAACAAGTCTTCGCAAATTATGCATAGAGTTTTGGTCCCTATGGAATGTTCCCATTTGATTGTTGGATGAGCAGATATGATCCTGATTTGGAGTTACTTCCATTGGATTAGCACGCGTGCATTGAGGTGATCTTCCACTTGTAGAGCAGCCATAAGATCTTGGTACACCACCGTTGTGCATTGTAGTGGGGCTTCATTAGTGTTGTCTTCCATTGCCTCATTGTTGTGCACTAGCAATTGGAGTTCAAGCTTGGAGATGATTATCTTTTTTTTTTAAAAAAAATCTTTTGGGAGATGATTATCTTTTGGGAGTGCATCTCCTCCATTTTTTTTATGTATTTCTGGTAGATGGATGTATATGCCTCCTTAAGCTTTTTCATTCGCAAAGGTGACCTTCGCCTGTTGAGGAATGTCTTCAGTGGTATTGGACCATTGGTCCAAGACTTGTGCTTGTGAAGTGCTGGCCTCTTTAGAAGTAGCAAGTTGGTCCTTTAAGATTCTGCATTCTCTTGTAAGGTTGTCAATGCTGAAGGCACGTACTGCCAAAGATTGTTTCATGTCTTCAAGCCTCCATCTGCTGAGCATGTGCAGAGGTCAAGGAGTTATATAGTAGGTCTGTAGGATTACCGTTGCTTGTACTACTGCTGTTAATTGTGTTTGACTTTGGTGGAGGTTGGAGGTCACATCCCTCACTACCTTCTCTTGAGCTTGGAGAGCTTGGTTCATGCACACTTCTTCTACCTCCTTATCATCTATTTGCACCCGAAGTGCCTTGACCTCTATGGTGATTTCCTAGAATTGGTCTTTGATTTCTGTTGCAGTCCCTCTATCCAATTCTCTTACATATTCTTCCTTGGCCAAGCTAGTGAATAGTTTGGACATTTGGATCATTTTGCTAGCTTGATGTTGGAGAATGACAGACGGTGATGAGGACCGGTGGTACTACTAATAGAAGTGGTGCCCATGTAGCCATCCTGATGATTCTATAGTACTTGTGGGTGGTTGTTCCAATGGTATTTTAGTCACTAGTGTACAATAGTCATACTGTTGATCTGGCACTAGCTCGCCTTGTGGCTCATCAATTGGCATGGCATCGATGGGTGGTTCTGGTGCTGATGTAGCCTTAGGCTCTGGTGCCGATCTTTCCTCAGGCTCTAGTGCCAATCTTGCCTCCAGGCTCTGGTTGCTACTATAGTTGGAGATATATTGGTTGCAGTTGTGCACCGAGCTGTAGCATCTCATGGGGCAATTCCTCAATTTTGACCTCCAAAATAGGCATTTCTTTTGAGGCATCTGCACTTGCCAATGTGATAGTAGGAGTAATTGGTGACGGCTCCCATACTGGTGAGAAGGGAATGTCCAACTCCTCAATTGGTTTTGGTGACTAGGGCAGAGTCATTTCTCATTCTTGTAGCTCTTTTTTTATGATTATAGCCAATAAGTGTGGAATTTTACATTTTTGTCCTAATGAACCATCTAGTTTTTTTGAAGATGACTAAGTGCTGGATCCAATCTTGCTTTAGTTTCCTACTTAGCAAAACAAATGTGTAGAGTGGAAGGGATCGATTCTTGCCACACTTAACCCCCAGGATTGTGGACAGGAATTGTGTTGCTTCTTTGAGGATGGTGTGAAGTAATATGCCATGAATTGTTTTAGTGTTTTTGTTTGTTAGAGTTCGTAGGATCTCTTGTGTGATATTTTTTTGTGTTTTTATTTGTTAGAGTTCTTAGGATCTCTATTTGGAGTTCTTAAGGTCTCTTGTGATAAATTGTTTTTATGTTTTTTTAAATTAGAGTTCTTAGGATCTCTTGTGTAAATTGTTTTTGTGCTTTTGTTTGTTAGAGTCCTTAGGATCTCTTGTTTTTTATTTCTTAAGATCTCTTACATAAATTTCTTTTGTGTTTTTGTTTGTTAAATTTCTTAGAACTTCTTGTGTAAATTATTTTTGTGTTTTTATTTGTTAGAGTTCTTAGGATCTCTTGTTTGGGATCTTCATCTCTTGTGTAAATTGTGTATTTATTTATATTAGTTTGTGTGGAATGTGATTGTTTATGTTGTTCTTTATTTCGTGAAAAAATATATAAGAAGAGTTTTTCAATTGTAATTGTAATTCTCTTATGTGAATAAATACTAGTTTTTTTCTTATGTGAATGAATTTTGTGAAATAAAGTTATTTCTTATGTGAGTAAATTAAAAGTTATTCTTATGTAAAAAATAAATTCTATGAAATAAAGTTATAAACCATCAATGTCGATAACTTGGTAGTGGATCATTTGTATAAATCTATAGTAAACACGTTGGTAAATATATTACTAAATAAATACCATACTAATTATAATATAAAATATATTAATATAAATTAAAATATTTTGTTAAAGTAAAAGTAACTTCATTGAATAGATCATAAGAAGTTACACACTTTTTCATTTTACAGCTCCTTAATCCGAGTTGTAGATCACATGTTATGTCCATGGAGACTCCCAGGGCCATAACTTGAGATCCATAGCTCAGATTGAGGAGCTCTAAAAAGGGAAAGTGTGTGGTTTTTTATTATCTATTCAATGGTCCAATATATGCTTCAAAAATTTTACGTAGTGTATTCGTATGAATAAGTTATTCATACGAATAAATTAGGAAAAATTGGTGGATTCATTTTAAATCGAGAAATTCACAATTTTTCATGTTTTTTCGAATAAAAAAATTTTCAACGAATTAATGCAACTTAGCTTCCTCCCCTTCAAGGGCGAGGTTTATTGTGCACGTTTTTACCAGTCCCTCAAAGATTGGAGTTTCGCCAATGCTATTGGTTTCTTGAACTTCAAATTCTCTTAGTAGTCTTGGCATTGCTATTGGGACACTACCACTTGTGTAACTCTTGAAGTACTTCGGCATTTCTCAAAGATCGGCCTCTGATGGTATTGAACTAGCCTGACATGTGCCATGTGTATTGGGTGGCATAGTTTCTTTTACCAATTTGTTAGGCTCTTTTTGACTTTCTTTTTCTAAAGTCTCTTGATTGAGCTTCATCCGCACATGTGGCTTATATTTTTGAAACTTCTTACTTTTGGAATTGTGGGGTAACTTTTTCACTGGTAAGGTGTTCCCAATTAAGGGTTCATTTGCTATGCATACTCCTTCCGGCCTCCTGGGATCTCATTCAAGAGGCAGTGGTTCTGATTTTCAGGGAGTTGGCTTTACAAGATACAATTTGACAATCCTTGTTTGGACTCGTTCGAATTCATTGAAGTGTTCGTCCTTGGCTTTTCTGCGATTTCTGCACATGTGGCTTATATTTTTGAAACTTCTTACCTTTGGAATTGTGGGGTAACTTTTTCACTGGTAAGGTGTTCCCAAGTAAGGGTTCATTTGCTATGCATACTCTTTCCGGCCTCCTGGGATCATTCAAGAGGCAATGGTTTTGATTTTGAGGGAGTTGGCTTTGTAAGATACAATTTAACAATCCTTGTTTGGACTCGTTCGAATTCATTAAAGTGTTCGGCCTTGGCTTTTCTGCGATTTCCTCCTCCAACTTTCTTGCGGGATCTTCTACTGTTATTCAACTTTGGAGGTTCAATTTTTGGGAGCTTGATTGCCATTAGGGCATGCAGAATGGCTAGGTCATTGTCAAAGATGTGATCTTCAATTTCAGCATTCTCAGCCTCAGTTTTAAGGTCCCTAGGAAAATTGGAGTCATCATTGGTATGGGCACCTTCTTCAGGTTCATTATCCCACTCGAGGTCAGCCATAAAGAATGGCACCTCTAGATCGATTGGTTCTACATGTGTAAGTGGAGGATCTACCTGTAGCACCTTAGCATCTATCTGCGAGAAGAGTAGTAAGATTTGATAGGATTTTTTGGGAAGATCCAAGATTGTGAATTGAAGGGAAAAGTGAATTCCTGCGACCTTTGTGGACATGCCATTCACTATTCCCAAGGGTTTAGCCTGTGAATCATCAGTAAGGTGTATGTTTAAATTAGCCTTTTGCATTGGTGGGAGACCCCATTCATCATAGAGCTCCTTTGATAGGACATTAACACACCTGCTCCACCATCCACTATGGCTTCGACTTCATTATATGCCTTGTGGATCATAGGCACAGTAATGTTGTGTATGTCATCTCTTTCACCCATCCACAGGGATATCTTCAATGTCGTCCATAGGTGGAGGGGGATTTGTGAGTTCAATCCAACCTTTGAAACTCTCCTAGAGATTGTGGACAATTTCGTAGGAGGATTTTGATGGGAATTGACATAGGGCAACTTAGGATGCTAGAGAGTGTGGCTCCTTCAAGTTGATGTGGCGGTACATTATGTTGTGGAGTCTGTTGTTGGAACAGAGGCTCGAGTATAGTATCAATACTTTGTGGGGCCAAGTCATGGATTGGGTCTTGAGCTTGTTTCTCAGCCTCAAATTGAGCTTGTTTCGTTTTGTACCCATTGTTGAAGTGCCTGAAAATGAGCCTTCTCCACTTCTGCATTTGGGTATGGAGCTTCTTTTATTTGAGGCTCACGAGCTGATGTGGATGAGCTTAGCTACTCATTGCTTGGCGGAGGTGGAGGCACTTCTGCTTTCTTTTTAAGAAGTCGCTTTGGTTGGATTGGAATGTTAGGGTCCTTGGTGGCCTCTTTTTGTTGGCATGTAATCACATTCACAGGTTATGATATTATGCTTGCCGGCCCCAGACTTTAATGGTCCACCCCAATGATGCCGATTGGGACGTCAGGCTTAACTTCTGTTTGTTGTGGGACCTTATTTTTCATGGGACAATCCATATAGGCATGTCCTATGCCACAATCTCTATAGAGTGGTTGGAAATTAGTGGGGCTACCACGATGAGGGCACTCTGCGATCCGGTGATTTTCTCCATAATTATAGCACTTGATTGGGGCTCGATATGTGTTGGGACGTACTTGATTTGCATAGACTGGTATTAGTCCCTCTGTGCCTTCTACATGTACACTGGGTACTTTGCTTCATACTTGAATGGCGAGTCTACTTCCTCGGCTTGTAATTGATGTAGTGGAATTGGCCTGAGGAGCTAGATTTGGCACTCTTGGATATGGTCATGGATTCGGATTCCTAAGTAATTGTGGGACTTGTGTCTGAATAGGAACAGGATTTAGCATCGGAGCTGGGGGTGCTTGTGCAAGTGCCGGTTGCCTATACACTAGCATGGATGCCACTTGGTATTGTTGAGGTTGAGGCGGGTTGTCGCGTATGTTGAAGATGCAACTATTTTCATCATGGCCACCGATGACGCAGATATGGTGCCACAACCTTGGCAGTGGATTTGCTTATGCATTGATCCTCGTTCTTAGGACCGATCAATCATTTTCTATATGATTCGCCATGCAGTGTGGAGACTAGATATTTTCTCATCATGGGATAAGTGTGAGGTGGCGGATGAGACAAGTGAAGCTTTTGTTCCATGGCCCGCATCATGTCTTCTTTCAGCTTCATGGTCATGGCCTCTAGGCAATCTTCATTTGATGTTTTGGCAGTGGGCATGGATTTTCCCTTTTAGAGCGCTTATCTCGTGCACTGGATCTGCCATCATCACTAATGGTGTTAGAGTCAGTCATGCCATCCTCAATGTCAATGGCTGCCACATTAGCAGCACTAAACGTTTCATAGCTGCTGCTGCTAATCTTTTTCATATCCTTTCAGATTTTCTTCCTTAGGCCTACAATGAACCAGGCCATTAGTTACTTTGCATCAGGGCATGGGTCACATATGGTAATTAACCTTTTCATCTTGCCCAGATACGTGTACATCTTCTCGACGGCCTTGTTCAATCTTGCTGAGTTGGAGAGTGGGATCATCTTGTAGTCTCTTTGTTTGAAAGTGCCTTTTGAATTCTATTTGAAGCAGGTCCTATGTGGCTCGCTCTTCCACTAGGAGGTCTAGGTAACATTCAGACACTTCATCGATTAAGGCCATGGGAAACCAAGCCACCTTGGTTTCATTAGATTGATCTCCACCTGCTCGGCATGCAGCATCAAAATGCTAGAGGAGACGGGGTAGATCTCCCCTACCATTATATTTGGGAAGTTCCAGTTTTCCTTGGGGGCACCTACCTGGATTGTTATTATTTCTACAATTAAAGAAATTGTTAGCCTCTGCATCGAGGTCCATATCCCCATCATCATCACGAACGGCGTCTAGCCATGTTGTGGCGTGGTGGAGTCAAAGGGATCTCTTGAATTTCAAGGGGAGAATCGAGGTAGAGGATTGTCAAAGGCAGTGGTTGCAGCAGAGTTGTATGCGGATTTGATCAGCGTTGGAGTCGAAGGCATTGGTCAGAGCATAGCTGCATGCAGATTGGGTGAGAGTTGCAAAGGGTGTCTCTGTCGCAAGTGCGGGTGTTGATGTAGTTTTGTTTGGAGGGTTAGAGTGGTGTTAGTGTTGTAGGGACTGTCATGTTAATAATGTGCCTAATATTGTCCCACGGTGTAGGAAAATGTGTCGGTGCAGACGGATCATCAATTGGAGGTCATGGCGTAAAGATATGAGTGAATTAGTGCAAAATGAGGCCCACACAGGGGCATGAATGAGTGAGTGCTAGGGACGCTGAAATGGTGTGCAATGGGCTGGAAAAATGCCCCATAGTGTGGTGTTTCTATGTGTGAAACTTTGGTTCAAACGGGGTCCAGATTGGGTCCCAAACGGGCGTGATACAAAGTGTTAAAGTAGGGGTGAAATTGGCCTTTTTTGTTTGGGGGGGGCCTTGGTCTTAAGGTTGTGTGAATGGACTTTAAGTCCAACTAAGGGGTTTGAACCAAGTTAATTCTGTTAGTCTAACTAGCCAATTAGCCCAACTATCCAATTACTTTAACTAGATAGTTACTTTGGTTAACCTAACTAGTTACATTTAGTTACTAATAACTAAATGTGAGGTCAACTAACCTAACCAGATTGTAACTAGGCTACCCTAGGTTATGCTAGCTTAATTGTAACTATAACTAAATGTTGTTAATTAAACTAACTAGAGGGGTTAAAGCTAACTAATCCTAGTTCACTAACCTAACCTGTCAGACTAACCTAGCCTAAGGTGCTAACCTAACCTAGGTTGCAACTAACTAAACTAAGATGTATTTAATCTAACCTATGTTAAACTAACCTCGGGTTAATGCTAAGGTTAGATTATGGGGTTTTTTTTAATAATTATTTTTAAAAAATTTTGAAGAGGGGAGGAGGGGCATTGCACGGTGGCGACTAGTGAGAGGAGAGGGGGGGGTGTCATAGTCGAGGGGGAGGAGTATGGAGAGGAGGGGGGAGGGGTGTTGCAATCGAGGGGGAAGAGTGTGGAGAGGAGGGGAGGGGACTGGTGAGGGGAGGTTGGAGATGGCAAGATGTTGGAGGGGCGGCAGGAGGAGCAAATATAGCAGTGGAAGGGTGGAGGGGTGTCGGCGCTGTGAGGTGGAGGGGTGGAGGAGTTAGGGGCCGGGTGGAGGGTGCTACGAGGTTGGCGGGGCAGGCGTCGCCATTAGCAACTAGTTGCACTGCCCTTGGCGAGCACCGCCGGGAGCTTGCAGTAAGGGCTTATAAGCCCTTACTTATTAATAGAAGGGCTAAAGAGCCCTTTAGTTAGAATTAGGGTAGGGAGTGGAGCGGCTGGCGAGGGGGGTAGAGAGAGAGAGGGGGAATAGAGAGAGAGAGAGAGAGAGAGAGAGAGAGAGAGAGAGAGAGAGAGGAGGGAGCGGGGTAGAAGAGAGAGGGGGTGAGAGAGAGAGAGAGAGAGAGAGAGAGGTAGAAGAGAGAGGGGGTAGAGAGAGAGAGAAGGGTGGTGGTGGAGATGGAAGGGAGGGGTGGGGGGTGGAAAATGGGGGGGGGGTGGGAGGAGATGGAAGGGGGGGGGGGGGGAGAGGGGGGGGTGGTGGAGATGGAGGAGGGGGGGGGGGTGGGGTGGGAGATGGAGGAGCGGGGGGGGGAGGGAGGTGGTGGTTATGGAGGAGGGGGGGTGGTGGAGGGCGGAGAGGGGGGGGTTGGTGGTGGAGGGGGAGGGGTGGAGATGGGGGGGTGGTGGAGATGGAGGAGAGGGGCAAGGAAGGGGGGTGGTGGTGGAGGGGGAGGGGTGGGGGGGGTGGGGGGGTGAGGGGATAGTGGTGGAGGGGGGAATGGAGGAGGGGGAGGGGGGGGCAAAAAAAAACTTGACAAACGAAAAACTTTGACGGAAATCCAAAGGGAGGAAGATATGGTCACTAGAATGCTCTCCAAGTATTTCTTGATGTAATGGGATTGTTGAGGACGGTGGGTGGACAACTAGGTTATCACTGCTATGAGATGGGATCGAAGTAACCATGTGAAGATGGGAGTAGGGTGGTGGTCGATGGAGAGGGAGGAGTGTCTTGCACAGGCTCAAAATGGGGAAGAGGATGGAGGCAAGATGTGAAAGAAGAAGAAAGAGGGGGTGGAGCGGGGTTTTATAGGAAATGGGTGTAGGTTTAGGGTTCCCAAGACACAACTTTTCATGGTTAGCTCAGTATGCTCTTTTGTAAAAAGGTGAAATGATCAAAATTGCAAGCTCTACGCATTCCTACCTAGCCTGATTTATGTATCAAGTGGCTTCTTTTTAAGAAATAAAGAAAATTTCTTACGGTAGTAACCCAAGGTTGATGCTTGGGGTTGATATGTTTGGCTAGAGTTGGAAAAAAATTAAGAGAGAAGAGAAGACATAAATTTTGAGGGTCTATGGAAGTAGAAAGAGATAGAAGGAGCTAATTTTAATCATATGGTATAGGGGCAAAAACTATGCAAGTAGAAAATAATAGATATCAAAGTAGTTTATAGTTTGTTATATTGAATAATGTTAAAGATGAGCATGGGGAATGTATTCCTTAGCTCTAAAATATTCTTAGATCACAATGCAACCCACTAGTTGTGGGTGCTATAAAGTGGTTTGGAAGGATGCAGTGGACAGGAGGGAGGAGGAGGAGGAAAGGGAGAGGATGGGTTGCAAGGTTGGAGGAGAGGGGAGGAGGAGTTGCAAGGTTAGGACATGCTTTTGGATGTGGAGTGCAAGGAAGCATAGGCACTTGAGACAATTGCTTGGAATACCAAAATAAAACTCAGCACAATGCCCCAAAGAGTGTGGGCTTCATTCCATTATGGGCTATTTATACAAGTTGGAGAGCTTCTCTCTCTACATGTAGGAATTGTAAGACATTCTCTCTCTGCATGTAGAACTTGCGTATAGAAGTTGCATGTAGAAGTTGCAAGTTGCATGTAGGAGTTGCAGGTAGAACATGCATGTAGGAATCACATGTAGGACGTGCATGTAGAAGTTGCAAGTAGAACAGGGATGTAGGAATCGCATGTAGGACTTGCATGTAGGAGTTGCATGTAGAAGTTGGAACAAGTAGAACATGCATGTAGGAATCGCATGTAGGACTTGCATGTAGGAGTTGCATGTAGAACTTGCAAGTAGAACATGCCTGTAGGAATTACATGTAGGACTTGCATGTAGGAGTTTCATGTAGAACTCGTATGTAGGAATCACAAGTAGAACTTGCATGTTGAGGATTCCTAAGAGAGATTATTCCTAGCCTTATGCAAGTACAAGCAGAGCTTTGCTGCTACTCTACACACACATTCTGTACTACGTAAGTCCATGTTGGCACAGAGACAACACCTCTGTGTAACTTTCTCCATACATAGAACTCATTAGCACGTTTGAGCTTGTCATTCTTCTTCTTTGTAGAAAGGAATTTTAAAGCCTTGACACCACCAAATCTTGGCTTACAAACAACATTGCCTATTTTTCTAGATCTTTTCTCATCTTTTGTAATCTTTACTTGCCCAGATTGTAGTTCCATATCTGAAAGAACCTTTTCAATTCTTGCAATCATCCTCTCATTCTCTTGTTGTTGGGGCTTCAAGTTATATGCATCACTCACTCATCATATGTAACCCTAACACGTGAGTTCAACAGAGGGATATTCTATATTTCTAAATTTAACAAAAAGCAACTTACATAAGGGAGTATTTAAAACAAAATTGGAAAAAGGGTACATTTTATTAATGAAGAATTTACAGATAAGGGATTTCAAAAATGGGCTTTGAATGCACATGATATAGTGGGTTTACAAGGAGTGATCCCCCCGAGATGCATCAATGATGTGCAAATGCACCAACTTTTCAATTATAGCCAACCACCAAATCTCATGTTCTAATTGCAAACTGAACTGTCTTGCATCATTAAGCTCAACTTAAAGTTCCAATTATATATTCATCATCCTCAAACTAAATCTTTTTAATTTTGGACCTTTGACCACCTCACTTTCATCAAGCTTTAGTATGATCTTCACTTGACCATTGCATTCCTCCATAAGCATATCATAAAACTTCACCATGGCTTGCAAAACTCTTCGAACATCCATCTCACAAGGTTGTTGTTGACTATCAATTCCAATTCTTTAGACTAGACTCAAGCCTTCCCTTTCAAAGTTAGTGTACTACATACATGTTGCGGCTCACCGACTAAATCAAGTATGCCCAAATTGAGTACATGCCTGGCCTTATCTACATCAATAAGTTTAGGATGCAAGGCTTTAACTTTTGTTCCCACGAAAGACATGCTATTTTTAAGCTCTTAAATATAAGCTTTTACTTATCCCTGTAATATCACAAACTCCCTGTGCACTAGTTGCATTGAAATTGTCCACAACCTTATTCATTGACTCGTATGTTATCTTTGATTTTAGACTTTTTAATTTTGGATGTTGTATAATAGACTCTAGCATGTTTTTCATAAACACTTAACCCATATCACTAGAGTGTTCATCATGGATAGACATGAGTTCTGAAACATCCTACAAGCTCTCACTACTTAATGCTTCTAGTGACCACTTTTCTTGGATATTTCATCTATAAGACGTGATTTCCTCTTACGTAGTCTTGGACCAATTGGAGTATCCTTCATGAATGATAACGGTTTTTCTAACTTTTTGATCTCATCATTTAGAGCTGCGTTTTGCATCTGTAAGTGAATTGCATTTGTAGTGCTCTCTCCCAACCGAGCATCTGTTTGAACAAATACCTATAATTCCTGATTTTTCTTCTCTATAAAATACTATCAAACCAAGCAAAAATGAAAACCCCAATCGCATACAAAGTCTAACGATTGAAATCTATAAATTCAAAAAAACATTTACTTATCATCAAAAATTGTTAAACTATGTGAATGAACAATACTTGACAGGGACCTTTGAAGGAAAAATGTGATCAAATTTGTCATCCACAATGGTCCCTCTTGTAATCCAGGATGATGAAGTTGATGCATTTTTCTCCAAAACTAATTATATGCTTCCAAACAACTCAAAATTTCAAACCATCTTGTGTTAAAAACCTTAATTATAGTAAGAGTGTATCTTTTAAAACAAGCAAATCCTTCTTCCTCTTCAAACCATGTACTCACCATGTATAAAAAGAAAACAACACAATTACCAAAACAAACTACAAATTAATTGTTTCTTCAAAGTTGCATCATAAAATCTCATTATTTTCATTGTCTTGCACTATTCTAAAGGTTTTAGTTTTCGTATCAGCAATTGCAATACCTAAAAGTCAAATTTCTTTGATCCTTTCTCAAAGAATCTTGTCCAATAGCTCTTTCTAAGCTCCAAACACCTTGCATCATTCATGGTTTGCTCAGAACATTGATTGCCTTAACTGTCTGAATGAAATGATTTTAGGTCATGGTAGAATCTCAGATGAGAGATGAAGTGGCAAGATTTGAAAGAGAAGCCCCCAAAATAGAGAAATAATAAGGTAGGGTGAATCTCATTCAAAAATCTCGAAAGTTTTTAAAGAATGAGAGTGAAATGGGAGGGAAACACAGGTAGAGAAGAGAAGTGACAATAATTTGGTGTGAGAGTGCATCCCATGAGGGGGAGGACAGAGAAAGAAGCTTCCTGCTCAGAAGCAAGCAAGAAATTTGAAAAGAGGGTTGGAGCAAAGAAAAATTCAAAATGGTGTTCAGAAATGAAGGGGAAGGAAGAGGAATGAGAGAGAATGAAAGGAGTGTGGTAGTTGGATGGGAGGATTTGGTTTCAAGTCAAATGGTACAAGTTTGATTGAGAAACTAGGTTTCTCAATTTGGTTACAGTTAAAAAACGTGATAGGAGAGTTGAGGCAGCAAGGGGGTTCTCCACATCATTGTTTGGGCCATTGAATAAAGAACTAGAGAAGTCAGGCCACATCCAATATTTTATTGCCCTCCACCACTAGCCAATATTATATTAGATTTTATTCACCTTATTCTTCCATTTCAGTAGCTCCCTTATAGGTGTTGGAATGTGGGGAAGAATAGATGCATTGTGGCAAGAGGAGGGAGAACACAAAAGATGTAGCAATGGGTGTTCTATTGATTTGAGAGGGAAATCCCTCTTTTATAGAAATGGAGAGAGGGTGGCCTAAATCAATGGCACCTCTCCTACATCAAAGGAGGTAACTCCTAAATTATAGGAACTCCATAATCATAGGCACCACCCCATGTGGGGGCCTTTGCATTACATCATCACCTATGTCGTGGCACTAAGTGTTCCTCTCCTACACACACACATACAACCATATGACTGCTAATGGATGCACACATGCACCTAGCAAGCCCTTGAT
Organism: Dipteris shenzhenensis; assembly: GCF_047967505.1. Classification (NCBI taxonomy): domain Eukaryota; kingdom Viridiplantae; phylum Streptophyta; class Polypodiopsida; order Gleicheniales; family Dipteridaceae; genus Dipteris; species Dipteris shenzhenensis. Next base: position 6,442,327 of record NC_141605.1, read on the forward strand.
CACACATATTCCAACATACCCCCCGTCAAGGGTTTGCCTCTTTCTATGTCAAGGATACATCTAGTCACATAGTTTCTCATGCCATCTCATGGTGGTCAAGGATAAATCTATGGCTAGGATCTCATGCTAGCAAAGGTGCCCAAGGGTCAAGGTTTACAAAAATGGGATAGACCCCCCCAAATGGTTATCTCCCTTGCATGTCCAAGGATGAATCTTAGGCCTTTGTGTGGACCTAGTTTCTCATGTCTGCAAGAGGTACCATGGGAGCAAATACATATCACATGGCCTACATCATATGGTGACCAGAGGTGATTTACTAAGCACATAACATTATTTTGGAGTACTATTCCAAGAAGAGAACCTCAAAAATTTGACCAAGTGATGATAAATAAAATTCAAAAGACAAAGTGCTCAAAAGGCATAGTCTTTATCTTATACCATAAAGTTTAATTCTTCATTTGTTGATGGAGTTCTCTCTTCAACCAGATTTGCTTTGTTGTTGATATAGCTCTTCTTCACATGATATGCTTCATTCTCTTTGGAGATGTAGTGGGAGTCATTCCTCTCGTCTTTTTGGGCTTGTCTCTTGGCAAGCATATCAAGGGATAGCTTTCTTAAGTGACAGTTCTCCATAGTGTGTATATAGTAAACCAAAAAATTTGCAAGGTTCCTTTCTAATGTAATCTTCTTGTTCTCTAGTCTTTAAAATCACCATGTTATCTGCATAGATTTCCAAGATGTTGTAATCACCTTGATCACTCTCCTGAGATATGCCTCTAGAATAGAAGCCTCAAAATGAATACCATATGCCTTCAAAGCAACCAGATTTGAAGAGGATCTTACCACTTATTGATAAAACAATGGCAGTGTCTACTCTTGTACATTGAAGCTCATATATCTCATAAATGTATGGCAAAAAGAAATAATTGAAATATAAATTCATCTCATACATCATGATAAGCATAATTTCCAAAGTGTTAGTGACAATTGGAGACTTTAAATCTAAATGAATTTCAGTCAACATATAGATTTGAGAGTCCAGCAAACTAAAATAGATAATAAAAATCATAGTTGACTAGTCAATTGATTGGAATAGTCAAACTTTGACTGAAATCCTCCAAGTTTTCCCAATTTGAGAAGCTGAGAGCTATAGGGCAAAATTAAGGAGTTACGAGCACACCTAGAGAGGGCTTTTGAAGGCAAATGGAAGACTAAATACCACAGAGAATTCTCAGCCAAGGAGAGGTGCAATGTTGCATCAGGTCGTCTGGGATAATAACATCAAACCCGACTAGTTTTTTTGTGTTTTTCCTTCACTCTAGCAAGAATTGGTTCTCAAACTTCATCAGCACCTTTCTTGTAATGTCGCCCAACTTGTGCTAAGAGCATTTGAGCAATGGCTACTCCTATAGGTCGAATTACATAAAAGTTTGTCGGACAGAGAAGCTGTTGGCATGCACAACTGGAGTAGTGTTTCCTTCATTGCTTGCACTTGAAGATTTGGCCTAACCTAAGCAAGCTACAACTCAAAGGGCTCGGGAAATTAGGCTCCTACAAAGGGAGAACAAGCACTTGGAAAATTTGGGGAAAGAGGTGGAAGAAAGCATGAAGAAGGAGAGAGATGGGGAAGATGATGACATGGCAATTTTGGAAGCTCTAGATGCTCATGGAGGTCGAAGTGGCTCTGATACCTTGAGAGGGAAATCCCTCTTTTATAGAAATGAGTATTTTGACCCCTCTCTGACGGGCAAATCCCCAAGCTAGCCAAGGAACACCCAAGCTATAGATGGGTAAAGTTTCTAACCACTCATACATAACCTTTGTTTCCCCCTATGCTAAACTCAAATGAACTATTTTCTCAAACATTTTATTAACTAAACCTTACACTACCCACACCCCCTCTCCACCTCGACTAATACTAATGCACAAATTGATCTCATGGTGTGTTGAGGCAAGTGTAGCCGTAATATGTATCCCTTATGACCTTAAACCTCTTGCCACTTTTTTTTGGTCCTTCCCTCTCTACTTTCTCTCCTCTATTCCTAGATGTCTCACCACCCTTTGCTCTCTACCTCTCTCTCAATTCCGATCACTACTTCATGATCTTCCGACCCTCGCTCTAGTCTCTCTCCCTTCATGACCATCACCCCCTCCACGCAATAGTTGCTCCCCTAGCACATTATCCTTACCTCCCCTCTCCCCATGGTTGTTCCCCTCTCCTTGTGGCTTTTCCCTCCACCCCTCTTCTCTACCCACCCACCCCCTTGCACAGTTGCTCTCCACCTTCGTCTCCTTATTCTTGCAATCTGGCCTCCTTACCTTCGCTCTACCTCCCTCTCCCCTATTCTTGCAGTTGCTCTCTTACCTTTTCTCCATGTCTCCCTCCTTTCTCCTTGTGGCATGGCTGCTCACTTTGCCCCTCCCCTTTGTTTCCTACCAACTTCTTTCACCACTTTTTTCTTTTGGACAACCCCCCTCAATTTTGTCCACCTCCCCCTCCCCACTCCTTACAGTTACTTCCTTAGTCCCTAGCCTCCACTCACCACTCCCTTCTTCCAGAGCTCCTCTCATCCTACATCATCTTTGCTTCACCTTCCCCTCCCCTCTCCTTATAGTTGCTTCCCCTTGCTTCCGTCGTCACTCACCCACTCCTCCACCCCTCCACACCTAACCTCTCACCTAATGTACACACACACACACACACTCCTCTCTCTCTCTCTCTCTCTCTCTCTCTCTCTCTCTCTCTCTCTCTCTCTGTCTCTCCTCTCTCTCTCTCTCTCTCTCTCTTAATACATACATACATACATATGTATATAAATATATACATGTAAAATAGCATATATATTATATTATATATTTTTAATATAGTGTATATTATATGTTATTTGTTTTTTATTATAATATAATAAAAATATAATGCCTTGTTGTGCACTTCTCTCTCTCTCTCTCTCTCTCTCTCTCTCTGTCTCTCTCTCTTCTCTTGCCCTCTCTCTTTCTCTCTCACCCTCTCTCACTCTCTCCTCTCGCTCTCTCTCTTTCTCACGTAGTTCTCTCTCTCTCTCTCTCTCTCTCTCTCCCATCCCTTCCCTCCCCTTCTCCCCCCCTTCTCTCTCTCTCACTCTCCCCTCTTGGGCCCTGTCTCACTATCTCCTCTCTCATTCTCTCTCTCCTCTACTATATCTTCTCTCTCCTCTTTCCTATTGTGCTCTCTTCTCTCTCGTAGCGCATTCTCTCTCCTCTTTTTATCTCTCCTCTCTCCTCTTTCTGTCTCTTCTCTCTCCTCTCTCCTCTCGTGCTTTCTATCTTGTCTCTCCTCTATCCTCTTGCACGCTCTCTCTCCTTGCCCCATCATCTCGAGGGTGCCGAGTTACACTAGGCATCCGATTGTGCTCCTTGTTGCACATGGCGCACACACTTCTGCCCTGCCAGGCTGCCAGCAGCCACAGTGCAAAGGGTTTGACTCTTGGTCTTTGCTCTCTGGCTGCCTCCCGTTGCCACATGCCATCATCTCAAACTATTGCGAGTGCGTGTCAGTGCGCAGTGCTGTAGCTTGCTGCTGGTTAGACTGAAGCCATGGGGCATATCTCCCTTCCACTGATAGAGAGATTGAGAGAGCATGTCAAACTACTATTGCTACGCATTAGACTATGATGCCCGTCAAAGTGCCCTCCCTGTCCATATAGAGCACCACATGGTGACTTCCGTGCCTCTACCAAACCTCGCTCCAACGCCTCTGCCAATCCTCCCTCCACGTGTGTATCCAACGACTCTCCTCCACCCCACTCCATCCTGAGCCTCCCAAATCTATCCTTAAGACCCGAAGCTCCCCGAAGCTTCGCAAGCCTCCACCCGAAGCACCAGAGATCGTCTTGAGCAGGTAATTCCTAAATCATAGGAACTCCACAATCATAGACACCACCCCATGTGGGGGCCTTTGCATTACATCATCACCTGTGTCATGGTCTATGGCACTAAGTGTGCCTCTCCTACACACACACACACAACCATATGACTGCTAGTGGATGCACACATGCACCTAGCAAGCCCTTGATCACACATATCCCAACAATAGGGCCCTTTTTGAGTCCAATTTTTTTGTAATGAGATCACATGGAATCTATATAAGATGAACTTTGTTATGATTTATCTTTCAAAATAATAAATACAAATAAAAATTGTATGAATTCCCCAAATTTATAATTAATAAAATGAGAAACATCTACGATTACGTTCTACCAAAGTAATGAAAAAGAGTAAAACAATCATGTTCTAATACAAATCAATTTGCATGATTGAGTCATTAAGTAATCGAATTCTATTACCTTATGCCCACTTTTTGCTTTCTATATCTAAGTGATATCATGGTCAATAGGCGTTAGAAGCATACGGATTGTATAATTAAGCAAAGGGAAAGTTGAAGTTGATGCTTGTAGTGGAATCTTAACAAACTATGTTTAAATAGACCTTTTAGATCAACTCATATAATCTATACAAGATGAATGGAATCTACCAAAGCATATATTTTTTCTATTAGCTAAGTTATTAAACAAGATAGCATTAACAGTGCAGCAAAGGAAAAATGACCTCAAAATGGGACATGGAAAATATGGAGGTGCTCATGGGAATCATTTAAACAATCTATCATGCCTTCTAGAATGTATATATGATGTGCGCTTACATATGGAAGAATTAATTGATATAAGATCCGAACCTACTTAGCTTTTGCATAATCTAGATGCTACTTACTAGAAGACTATTACTATCATATGCCTTAGTTATATTGGTAAAGGACTATTGGGACAAGTTTTAAACAATTTAGATTTTAAATTGGAAATTAAAATATCACTCTCTCATAACAATTCCAAAGGATGTATAAATGCAATTTGTCTTATGGTCAGGGTTCATTATTTTATGTGGCAAACCCATTTGGTATTGCCATGGGTTTGACAAAAATGATTGATTATCTTTTATTCTTATAGATGGGATTAAACAAGTTGCTTTGGTGGTTGTGAGAATATACTTGAAATTTAAAGCATAGTATGCTTGAAAAGCATTGTTCAAGCCTTATTAAATGATAATGGAGTTGTACATGATTCTCTTTCTTATTAGTTTATAAAGGAATTTGAATTCAAGTGAATCCATGCCCATTAAAAAAGGAACTTTGCCCATGATTGATGATGACCATGCAACATATCTTTTTAATCCACACAAGAATTTTCTTTCCTCTTTTCATGCCCATTAAAAAAGGGAATATAGCCCATTGATAATGACCATGCAATGTATCTTTTTTTATCCATACAAGAATTTTCTTTTCTATCAAACCGATATAATGTGACAAGTGTGCTTGTTTCACACATTTTATGGCGGATGGATGCTTGAGATATCATACATGGATGAGAGAATGCATGGACCATATTTCGAACTGAGGAGACTTTAGAACATAGTTTCTAGGTTCTTAAACTTTGAGCAACCATCAAGTAAAGGGCAAGCCATGTGGGTGAGTTTTGGGGGGGGGGGGACTTTGGAGAGAGAGAGAGAGAGAGAGAGAGAGAGAGAAATGGGTGATGATCTAGACTTAACATTCCACATCATTTTTTTTCTTAAGGCCATTTAGGGAATTATGCCACATGACAAAGAACAAAGGACTATGTTTGTCACATAGGCTTGAGTCAACATGGAAGATGAGATGCCACATTGCCACAGAGTGGATATGACGAATGAGTATGATGACTCATGACCATGTGATGCAAATTGAAAGGATTGATGATTAAAAAAAGAGGGATATGTGTCTAATTTGAAGGCGAGGCATTGAGAATATTGGGGGTTTCAATATAAGGCTAGATACAGAGATCTATAAGTTGCAATCACTATGATCAGGGTGTTGTACCTTAAAATTAGCTAATGATGGCCATAAAATTCCTTGCGTCCTGGGAAGGGGCACTCGAGGGGGAAGGGAATGATGCTCGAGCCTTGGAGACTAGAGACGAGGGAGGAGGGCACTTAATGCATGCAGGAATGTGGGAGGGAAGGAGTGACATTTTTGTTTCAGCAAGTTGGTGTTGGAATGGGGTGAGACTTCAGCCACGTGGCGCGAGTGACAAGGCGACATGTGGGGAAAGGGGACAGTGGACAAGTGCTCATTGTTGACGATGATGATGAAGATGGAGGTGGAATGGCGGATGAGCGATGATGGGCGATGATGACGATGATGGGACGAGTTTATTTTATTTTTTTAAAAGAGCGGCGGAGAGACCGAGGATGGTGGGTTTGGGAGGGCAAGGTGACGTCAGGTCCCACGGGTGATCCGCCGGGGATCCAGCGGGGCGCCGTTCGTGGTACTCCGTACCGGTTATCATGACCGCCGCCGTTGTGGCGTCCCGGTCACGGGCACCGTCTGACCCCTTATACGCAATACAGTCCACCATATTCTTTGACCGTATATCACCCCCGTCGCGTACGTGTAACATCGTAATCGCTGACTGGCTTGCACCGGCCTTCGCCAGTCGCCACTTTAACTTCCTATCAGTCCCTAATACTTCGTTAGTTATTCCTTTCAAAAAATATTACCAGCATTAATTTACGTTTATTGGGCGTGCTTGGATAGATAATAGATATCTTCTTCCCGGTGGGCTCGACCATTTCAGGATTTTTATGATTCAGACAGACTCTTTCAAAGTCCAGACAACATTCGGACAGCAAGCGGCTAAAGCTCTCCTGCGGATCTCTTTGGAATCTAGATTCTCGCATCTGAAATCTGCTGAAAGCTTAGATTTCCCTCCGCGTCACGACTCACAATAAGCACTGAAGCAGCCGTTAAAAGGTAAAACTCATGAATTGAAGCGGTAGCATCTATCGCAGCACTGCTGACGACCAAATAGGCCCTACATTTAGCTTCAACGCCAGCTTTTGCTGCCGCTCCACAGTCCAGCTACCTTATAGAATTAAGCTAGGATTCCCTCGCCCTCATACAACATTGGCCTCATTTAATACCGCCACAACCCCTACTCATTGCTGTTACGTCTTTGTGCTCTCGCTGTTTTAATTGAACTAAAACGCTTCACATTCTTTTTCTTATCAGCTGTAGATTCCACAGAACCACAGGTAACGCAGAGGTACCATAATCGTACGCGACCCCTGCTCGAAGAAGGATCGAGGAACTAAAGGGGCGTCCTGAATATTCTTCCAATCACAAGGGGGGCTTTTTCTTTTCCTTGGATACCAGCCTTCGAAGATCCCTACAATTTTACTTGTAGAAAGGGAGCCCACCGGGCACTACCGAAGCATAGTACATTCTACACAATAGTCCTTGGAGACACAAGGGCCAAGAGGGGTCCAGCTCACTCTTGCTGAAGGCAACACGAGAGAATCAAGCTTTTTGTGAAGGGGACGAGCAGCCATAGGAAAAGCTGATGAAATGTCTTAAAGAAGTCGATTGTCAACAAAGGTCGGTGGGAAGCAACGAGAACGTGAAAGCAGCAAATTTTCTGAACTTTATGGGGATGAACAACAATTCTCAACGAAGTTATTTATGTACAATGTACAACCAAGAGCATCTCTTATATCTCTTACGGCGAAGTATCCCGTACGTGAGAGGAGGGAGGCTCGCGGGAGGTCCGGTGAGAGGAGGGAGGCTCGCGGGAGGTCCGGAAGGGGTGGAGAGATTAATTAGAGATATAAAAGATGGCGACCACGCAGAGAAGGCTCGGGGATATGGTCGCTCGCGGGAGGTTCGGGGATATGGCGACCACGCAGCGAGGGTTGGCAGAGGCAGTGTCTGGCAGAGGCAGCAGACTGCCAGACATTGCGCGGACCAGAGTGGGGGCAGATTAGTCAGTGGCAGAGGCTGGAGTAAATGGGGCGACGGCTGGAGTAACTCTGGCTGCACACGTGGCACCATGCGAGGGGCCGTCAGCGAGGGACACGCAGTCTTCCAGAGCCATCGCGTCAGCTTGCAGAGCTTGCAGTGCAGTGTGCACCGCGCGCGAAAATCGATGCATGGCAGAGGCAGACTGCCAGACACTGCGCGGACCAGAGTGCAGGTAGACTAGATGGGGCATGACGTGAACTTCGAGAGCAACACCAGGTGGCATGGCGGCGTGGAGGATAGGGAGGCTTCGAGTTGCCACATGGCGTCGCCCAGCGTGGGAGCAGAGAGACATCGTGGAGGCAGTGCACAGAGGGTGCACGGATTGGTATCATTCATGAGGACCCGAGGTTGGCGGCTGTTGCAGGTGCACTGTGCTGTAAATGCATGGCGGCGGGGTTTTGAACGACTGCGCGGCGCGCCAACCCACCTGGGCACTCTCCAGCTCTTCAGAGTCGCCTCTCACTCCAACCTCCTCCACTTTCGCCGCCCCTGCTCCAACCTCCTCCAAATTCCCCATCTCACTCCGTCCATGGCCGTTCCGACTCCCGCCTCCCCTCCGTTCTAACTCCGATTCGCCTCCCCTTCGTTTCACCTCGCGCCTGACAACACGCGCGCCACCTCTGTTCTTCCGACACCTACGTGCCCTCTGTTCTTCCGACACCCACCTGACAGTGATCGTCCCCTTCCACATCTTGACAGATTTCTGGAGTCTCTTGACATCTTGACAGACGGAATCTTGGTTGGAGCGGACGGAATCAATCAAGCTCTCCTATGTTCCATTGGAAAAAAGGCATAGTCTTTCTTTTTACATCAGTGCATGCTCTCTCTCTCTCTCTCTTACTCTCTACGTTTTTAGGATAATTTTTTAAAAACTCTCTCTCTCTCTCACTCTCTACGTTTTTATCCCTATCTCTCTCTCTCTACGTTTTACTCTCTCTCTCTACGTTTTTATACCTAGAGCAAAACGTAGAGAGAGAGAGATATAGGGATAAAAACGTAGAGAGAGAGAGAGATCTCTACGTTTTGCTCTCTCTCTCTCCGTTTTTATCCCTAGAGAAAAATGTAGAGAGAGAGAGAGATAGGGATAGGGATAAAAACGTAGAGAGAGAGAGAGATAGGGATAAAAATGTAGAGAGAGAGAGAGAGAGAGGATAAAAACAAAGAGAGAGAGAGAGAGAGAGAGAGAGAGAGATTTTGATTTAAAAATGAAAAAATTTATGGCACTTTTAGATACTAATATTTTTAGCATAATATAAACATGTCTTGAATGTGGAGAGAGAGAGAGAGAGAGAAAGAGAGAGAGAGTGAAACAGAGAGAGAGAGAGAGAGATTTTAATATGTTTAACGTTTTAATAGCATTTTTTAGCATGTTAAAACATTTATGGCACTTTTTAGATACTAATATTTTTAATGCTTTAATAATATATTTTTAGACATTTTATGATCATATAACAATAATAATATTATAGTATGTTTTTAAGATAATAAATTTAATCTAAAATAAAAATTTCTAATTTTTAAGATGTTTTTAATGAAGCAATTAATATTTCTAATGTTTTGAAAACATGTTTCAAGATGATTTTAATCATATATTTTTATAAGATTTTACCATGTTAGAAACATTTATGGCATTTTTAGATACTATTTTCAACGTTTTAATAATATATTTTTATAATTATTTTAAATATAATTATAGTATGGTTTTAAGATACTATTTTTAATCTAAAAGAGAAATTTTTAGATATTTTATGATCATATTAGTTCCATAATCATTTAACATAATAATATTATAGTATGTTTTTAAGATAATAAATTTAATCTAAAATAGAAATTTCTAATTTTTAAGATACTAATTTTTAAGATGTTTTTAATGAAGCAATTAATATTTCTAATGTTTTGAAAACATGTTTCAAGATGATTTTAATCATATATTTTTATAAGATTTTACCATGTTAGAAACATTTATGGCATTTTTAGATACTATTTTCAACGTTTTAATAATATATTTTTATAATTATTTTAAATATAATTATAGTATGGTTTTAAGATACTATTTTTAATCTAAAAGAGAAATTTATTATGTTTTTAAGATACTATTTTTAAAGATGCTTTTAATGAATCAATTTGATAATAATAATTAATACTAATAATGTTTCAACATGTTTCTCTCTCTCTCTCCACATTCAAGAACATGTCCCCACATTCACATGTTCCCACATTCAAGAACATATTTTTATTGTTTTGCAAACATCTTTTGAAAACATTAATATGTGAACATGTTCTTGAATGTGGAGAGAGGGAGAGAGAGATTTAGATTTTAATACGTTTTTAAAACAAAAACATTTATGGCATTTTTTGATACTAATATTTTTAACGTACTATAAACATACCATAAACATGTCTTGAATGTGGAGAGAGAGAGAGAGCATGCTAAGGCATTTTTAGATACTAATATTTTTAATGTCTTAGCAGAGCATGCCTTAGCATGCTCTGCTAAGACATTAAAAACCATAGACCCCATGTTTTTAATTTGCTTCAATAATAATTGTTATTTTTTTAATGTTATGCAAACATGTTTTATTGACAGCTGCCCAGTTGAAGTGCCAGCTCTCCCTCTAGCAGACGGAATCTTGCCTCGAGCGGACGGAATCGATCGAGCTCTCCTTGGGAACAAGGCATAGTCTTTTTTTTAGCATGCTCTCTCTCTCTCTCTCTCTCTCTCTCTCTCTCTCTCTCTCTCCACATTCAAGAACATGTTTTTATTGTTTTGAAAACATCTTATGAAAACATTAATATGTGGACATGTTCTTGAATGTGGAGAGAGAGAGAGGGAGAGATTTAGATTTTAATATGTTTTTAAAACAAAAACATTTATGGCATTTTTAGATAATAATATTTTTAACGGCTTTTTTTTAGTATGGTCTCTAGATTTTCGGGGGGAGAGGGGGGGGAGGGATGTATGTTTGACATATTGCCATATCTTTAAAAAAATGCATGAAATGGGCAATAATGATCGACATTTCTTATACTTTATAAGGACAAACCTTCATTGAGAATGTGTTATAATGTAGGGCAATAGGTTAGGGGCTAATGGTGAGAAATAATAAGGTGTATTCCTTGAGGCAGTAAATCCCATATGGGCAAGAAGGTGATGGTGAGGAGAGGTGATGGAGAGTTCAAGAGTAGTTGCACCACAAGGAGAAAGCAAAAAGAGAAGCATTTATTTCGGGGGGAGAGGAGGGGGGGGAGGGATGATTCGTGGGGAAGGTAGTAGGGTTGAAAAGTTTGTTTGTGGCCGTTGATGAGAAAGGCATGATGTAGCTTAGAGAGCAGGTTTGGGTTGTAGGATTGAGAGGGAGAAGGACATTGTTCGGGGCATATAGACCTTGGGAATGTCCCTGTAGATGAGTATGGGAGGTAAAAGAAGCGTTTGTAAATCAATATAGCTTGCATCATAGCTTAAAGGAGATGAAGATTCTTCAATAGGGAGTTCAGCATTAATTAAGCATCCAATATAGGAGACTTTGATAGATGTCTAGGAATAGATAGAAATGTGTCCAAAGCCAATGGTGGTGGGCGTTCCATAAATTTTAGGCAGTGTTGGTAATTAGACTTGGTGCATGATGATTCGTGGGGAAGGTAGTAGGGTTGAAAAGTTTGTTTGTGGCTGTTGATGAGAAAGCCATGATGTTGCTCAAAGAGCAGGTTTGGGTTGCCAAATCTGTCAGGAGGGGTGAGAGGGAGAAGGACGTTGTTGGGGGGCATGTAGACCTTGGGAATGTCCCTGTAGATGAGGATGGGAGGTAGAAGAAGCGTTTGCAAAATGGTGTAGCTTGCATCATAGCTTAAAGGAGATGCCCTTCTTCAATAGGGAGTTCAGCATCAATTAAGGATCCAATGTAGGAGGCTTTGATAGATGTATAGGATTTGTCTCAATCTTTAAAGCCTTGAGTCTAATGCAGTTTGACAAATGAGTCAATATACATCCCTAAAAATGTGTTTCTATTTTGTTTCGGCCGCAGTTTGCAAGGATGACTTCTGCCATTGTTCCCCACATTGAAGAGGAAATTTCTGGCATTGTGGTGCCGTCCTTTTGTGAACGACGAAGTGTGTGTGAAATGCAACAAGTTGCAAGGGCAGAGAGTTCTACGATTTCTGACATTGTCGTGTCATCTTTTCATGAACGACGAAGCCTTCGTGCAATGAAACGAGTGGCAAGAGCGAGGGCTTCCACTGGTGGGACAAATCAGACAGCTAAGTGCTTCGCCAAACAAAATGGTGTTACTGTTAAGTCCATCCATGAACATCGCACTTTTGCTATAATGAAACGTCTTAGAGGGGAGGGACCTTCCACCCGTGCAGGACCTTCCACCCGTGCAAAAAAGTATGCAAGGAAGTGTCTGTCATCTTCAAGGCGATATGGTCTCTCTATTATGCGTCCTTTGAAGTCCATTCAAAATGTATGCGAGCATAATGGTGATGTGAATGCTATGAATACAAGATATCTAACATCCTTATGGAGAGAAGTCCATCCTGAAAATGATGGAGTGGTAACAGAGGGTAGGGGTGCATCCTCTGAAACTCTCATTGAGAGGATTGCTCATATTGAGAATAATGTAAATGACACGAACCAATATGTACGACAACTTTTAGGGGGGGGTGAAGAAGGCTCAGTAGTATGTGATAGAGGATGTAGGTTGCAAGTTGACAAGCTAAAAGAGCAAGTTGATCTATTGTGCACCGAGGTGTCAACATTCAAAATTGGTTTGAAGAGGCTAACAGCCTTGATGACAAGGATGAGCCGTAAGTTGGAGCGCATTACAGCTCATGAAAATTGAGATGGTTTTGGGACTTCTATATTGCTTTTTGTAAAGCATCGCAAAGTTCTTCTATGTTATTTGCATATTGGGGTCAATCTTAAGTTATTTAGTAGGATAGCCTTTTGTGCCTACCACACAAAACTTCTGTATTTGGTTTTCAATTGCAATAATAAATTTTTTTGAGCTTTCTTATCTTTATTTGATATATGTGGCAATGTAAGTCAAATTAATGTAAATAGAAATACATGGATATCTATGAGCTACAATTGATGGAGTATCGTTATATGTCATGGAAGGTAAGGAAGAAAGATTGATGAGTGAAATATATGTGAGTAACCTTGAATGATCCTAAGTCCTTCAGATACATTTATTTAATGTGCTCTCTTTTTGAGTACATATTTAATTATGATATTAGCGTATGTCATGCATGTAGATACATACATACACACAACTTACCTACATATATTGCTCATGTTCATGTACTCACACCCTTATGTTGTTCATCTTAGTTCCCAATCTTTGTATTTACTAGAATACATGTTACAAGAATGTCTGATCATCATATTCTTTAGGTTGCATCTACATACATGGCATTGAGTCTTTCCATACATATGTTTGCATGAATTTACACATATATGCATGCAATTATGCACTCATGTGCATGCACTCATACCCACAAAGCATTTACACCTACATATGTTTCATGGATGCATATCTTAAGCGAAAAGGTGAAAGCTTCATGCTACGAAATTACAATAGGAAGTTATAGGCTATTTTTGCATTTTGCATTGTCAAGCATTCCATTTAGCATGCATGAATATTTCTATTAGTTGACTCCATTTGGCATGCATCATTACTTCTACCAAATGAGTCCATGTACACTCCATTTATTTGATTGACAATTTAATCCTTTGCCTTATATGCCATAAATCCCAAACCTTATATATATATATATATATAGAGAGAGAGAGAGAGAGAGAGAGAGAGAGAGAATAAGATATATATAGTTCTGTTCATAAACAGACAATGGCAAAAGAAACAAGTTGTCATAGGAGAAAATTATGGGATTCAACACGCACGGCGCGTCGCAGTATTGCCAGACAGAGAACAATGTTGAAAAAACAAGGTTTTAGACACATGGAGCCAATTGTAGAGGTTGTTCATTGCAGACAACATAATCAAATGCAGGGACATAATGATATACAATGGAATGTAGATAATTTAACTTCTCTTGATAAGAGAAGTTTATTGCGTTCAACACGTAAGGCACGTCGCAATGTTGCTAGGCAGAGAACAATGCTCAAAAAGCAAGGTACAAGTACAACTATGGAATGTATGAGTACGGAGTTTGCTGATAGTCTTAGAGAAGGGAATGTTTTTTGTACTGCAATTAGAAGTGTGAGAGTGCAGCCACATGCAAGCATGGATTCTCACTTTCTAGAGCCAGCAGAATCTACTTTTTGCCCCAATGGTGCACCGAATGTGCAGCATTGTGTTGTTGGGGGAAGAAATACAATAGATGCTCCAGTAATAGGTACAACAATTCAATTGGATGCAGTTAGAGATTATGGGCAATCAAGGGCACGAGAGCATGTTGTTGGCAGCAATAGGAATGCATGTTTAGGGTCTAGGGGGATCCTATCTATCCTGCATCGATTTCCATTAAGGGATGACATAGGGCACCCATCTTTGTATCCATTGGTTTTCAATAGTCCTGTTGTTCATTCACTTGGAGGTATGGATTGCATATGCAGTTTTTGTCATGCTCAATTGTGGAAGCAAGAGACCAGAAGTATGCATCGGGTTGTGGGAAAGTATTGTTGTAAAGTTGGCCGTGTGTCATTGTTGCCATTGGAAGATCCACCAGAGATTTTAAAAGTTCTACTTCATGGAAGTGACGCTAGAAGCAGATCATTTAAGGATAATATAAGAGCCTATAATAGTGTCATGGCGTTTGCCTCATTGGGAGCCCAAGTTGATCAAATGTTTTCTGGGAATAGTGGTATACATAATTTTCGGATTCACGGCACAGTGTATCATCGTGTTGGGAGTTTGCTACCTGATGAGTCTAGACAGGAGCTTCCACGGTTTGCACAATTATATGTCCATGATACAGATCATGAGTTGCAAAACCGTTTGGATGGGATGCCTGGTTTGAATCTTGGCATTTTGGAATTGTTGCAAAGGATGATGCATGAATGCAATCCGTATGCCAATGCACTGGTTGCTGTGGGGGAAGTATTGAGAAGAAATCCACATGCAAACTTGAAGATGGTAATTTGTGAGAGCCGGTCAACCTCAAGACAGTACTTGGTCCCAATAGCTAGCGAGGTTGCTGCTATCATGCCAGGGCAAGGGGATGATTCTGATGTTGGGAATCGAGACATCCAGTTTTTAAGACGCAATGGATTGATAACCAGAATATCAAATTTGCATCGATCATACATGTCTCTCATGTATGTTCTTCTATTTCCCCGAGGGGAGGATGGATGGCATTTATATATTCCTTATAGAGATGTTCCTACTCACGTATCATTACATGATGTACAAAGGAAAAATTGTGTGACACAGAGACAGTATTATGCGTACCGTCTGCAGGTAAGGCCTGATACAAGTGCGTGCCTTCTACAAGGGGGGAGATTATTGCAACAATATATTGTTGATGCATATAGTAGTATGGAAGAGTCCAGATTGGTGTGGATACGTAACAATCAATCTTCTTTACGTGCAGAAGTTTATCAAGGATTGATGGACATGCTAAACGCAGCTGATGCGGTCCATAATGTATTGGGCAATGCTGTCGGACATAGAGTTGTGTTGCCATCCTCTTTTACAGGAGGACCGCGGTATATGTGCCAGTTATACCAGGATGCAATGGCAGGATTGTTATTGTAATATGATATGATAGGATGGCAGCGTCATTTACATTCACCACCGAGACAACTGTACAGGTAGCAGGTACATAATTGTGTAGTAGTCAGTTGCTAAGTTGACTTATTTAATAGTATAGTCATTTACCTTTAGGAATATACAGATCCCGATGGTTGGAGAGCTGGGGTGCGCGCCCAGCTATTGGTTGACATCTTGGAGTTGGAGAGCTTTATTGGGTAGATAACCTATATATATATTTATTTATTTATTATTTTTTTTCATATAGGTGAAAGCTACTTAGGTTACATATATAAGTGAATAAACATGATATTATTTTCCTTTAGGGCGGTTCCCGACTCAAGTTTTGCAATGAATCTCCTCGGTCCAGCGTATGATGGGGTGGAACGTCTCAATCTTGGATATTTTGCCGTGAGTTCTCAGCGTCTTGCTGGGAATAATAGTCCCCAGACCATCTATGTGCGCTTCATTGGGTACCTGGAGCCGATGGGAACAGATGTATTTTATCGAGGGGCGAACGGAGACTTTGTATATGCATTTATGTACCACATACACACTCCTGTGCGCCAGCGTAAGTATTCTAATTAATGTGGAGTATTATTAAGACACAATTCTAAATTTTCCTTGATTTAATGATTATAATTCTTAAATGACCTTTTTGCCTTGCGTAGGTCGACGCCGCGCACGTGTGGTGGTGCGTGGGGTGGGACATAGACGTAGTCTATTTTCTTAGGGGACCTGATATAGACACTCTGTATGTAGATATATGAATTTGTAAGATTTTGTAGTACTCTTTTATAGAGCGTATATTTTGTTAGGTATGCTAATTTTAAGTAAATCTTATTTTGTTGTGTTTATTGAAGCATGCACATATACGTTTATACTCAAACAAATTCATAAATTCTATTTATTTATACTCAAACACGTTTATTTCAAAAAAAATCATGAATTCTATTTATTTATACTCAAACTAATGTATCCCCATAGACCAAGATTGATTGTGTTACAATCTAGCACTACATTGGCATACAATGCATTACGCACATAATCTTGCAAAATTCCATATATGAAAGCAAAGAGGGGATATGCATACAAACATGTTTAATACAAACAAATTCATGAATTTTATTTATTTATACTTAAACTAATGTATCCCATAAACCAACATTCATTGTGTTGCAATCTAGCACTACATTGGCATACAATGCATTACGCACGTAATCTTGCAAAGTTCCATGTATGAAAGCAGAGAGAGGATATGCATACAAACGTGTTTAATTCAAATAAATTCATGAATTTTATTTATTTACACTGAAACTAATGTATCCCATAAACCAAAATTGATTGTGTTGCAATCTAGCACTACATTGGCATACAATGCATTACGCACGTAATCTTGCAAAATTCCATGTATGAAAGCAGAGAGGGGATATGCATACAAACATGTTTAATTCAAACAAATTCATGAATTTTATGCACTTAATCTTGCAAATTTTTATGTATGAAAGCAGAGAGGGGGTTTTAGGAAAGCTGTTCGACAAAATTACACTGAGTGAGCCAAGCCAAGCGGTTCCAGTGTTGGAACTTCAGAATTTCTCTTTTGAAATTAAAGATCCCACCTTGAGACCCAGCAGAGCGGGTCTCCAACCCGTCGTAGACGGGTCAGGCTACTCGTATCACATGAAAGCGTCCGTCCCGATTTATGTTCCCTTTTGTCTTCTTGATCAAATCACACGGCCCCTACAATTGTCAAAGCTCCCATTCATTTCTCCACCCTCAAATATAATACTACATATAAGTGATGATACATAATTCCTTATAACCCCAACTAACCCAACTCACCCATGGATAGACGAAATTTCTACGTCCAAAAGGCAAATTCCCCTTGTTCTCATACATACCTAACTCCCTATGGTGGGGATAGAGGAAGTTTCTACGTCCTAAAGTGAAGATCCCTTACTCCTAACTATCCAAGTACCCCTATGTTCCCAACTAACCCAACTTGCCACGCATGGAGGAAGTTTCTATGTACTAAAAAGTGAAGGTCCATTGTTATTCCTTATACCTATCTATCTAACGTGATGGGAATGAGACCTTCCACCCATCATTCATTGCAATCATGTGGAAACTTTATATGTTTGTGAATTGTATATTGTTTATCACAACATGAATGACCCTAGATTCGATCTTCTCAACCAAACCACAACACAAACATTCTTGCCATGAACTTCTATTCCACTCCCTAGTTAGGTTTTATGGGGCACTTAAATCAATGCAATGATCAATGTTTGGCGTCTTCCAAACACCCTCTTGACTTGTCGAGATGTGAACAACTACAACCACCACCTTATATATTATGTCAATCATAGTTTGAGTTTTGATGAATCATGCATTTTCCATTCATATCACATTCTATTGAATAATGCCCTCACCTTTGGCACCCATGAATATAGTTTTCAATTTCATCCTTAGCTCTAAATCTACAACAAAAAAATGTGTAAATTATGTTCCAAGTTATTCTTATTGATCAAATCATACAAGACATATTAGGGACATTTTCTATTACCTGGCTAAAGAATATACATTACTTATGAAACTTGAACTTTATATAGTTTACTCAAATATAGGTACCACTTTAAATGTTTCCTAGTCACTAAAGATTCAACCAAGTGACTCAAGTGGTAACACGAGAGCACGAATGGTTTTGATGGGCATCACATTGTGCTTTATGTTGGGGGAGGGGGGTGGAGAGAGAGAGAGGGGGGGGGGGAGAGAGAGAGAGAGAGAGAGCGAGAGAGAGACAGAGAGGTGTAAAAGTCGAACATATATGAGCATATACTATCCTCAGTCTAAAACTTTGGGACTGCAGGAACAAGGATGCATAAAAAATATGCAACGAAAGGAAAGGGGAAAGCCAAAATTCTTTGAAAAATATGTCACCTTGCAGTGTCGTGGATGTCTTATGCACAGAAGTGCGTTTCTTTGTCTACCACAGAGGCCGAGTATGTTGCAGCTAGAGAGGGTTGCAAGGAGGCTATGTGGCTTGATTGGCTAGTGGGAGATTTGGGGATTCATACATGTGTACTAACATTGCATAGTGATTCCATGAGTGCTATTCAGTTAACATGGAATCCGGTCTTTCATGCAAAGACCAAACACATTGAGGTCAAGTACTATTTCATCAGGGAGGTAATTGAGGACAAGCGCAAAGAGCTTGTCAAGGTTCATACAGATGATAACCTTGCAGATATGTTGATGAAGAGTCTACCTAGTCAACGGTTTGAGTATTGTTATGTATTGATAGGCATTGGATAGTGTGTCCATTGGTTGTGCTCCCTTAAAGGCATTTGGCCTTTAAGTTGTGGGGGTTAAAGGCCACTGTACCTTAACCCCGGTTATGTACAATACTCAAACACATATATATATGGATGACATAGAAGATTAGGGTGTTTTGCACCCACCAAAACTTGTGTGGCTCTCTCTTCTAGCTCTTCCTCTCTCTCACCTTCTTTTGTTCTACTTCTGTTGTTGAGATCTCTCACGGCTGCACACCCAACATGGGGGAAATAAAATTTTGGGAGAATAAAAACTATGTTTTTTGCACTATTATGAGGAAAAAAATGTAAATACGTGCAAAAAAATAGTCTAATCAAGCTACTAGAAAACAAAAAAATTCACTACTAGAAAACAAAAAAAATTCAACCACTAGGATGGTTTTAGGATAGTCACATAACTGGACCTGTCTAACTTGTACTAGCTTGGTGATATGTAGGTGTTCCAACCGTCATCTTGGTTTAGGACAATCACATTAACTTTAAGCTAGCCCATTCATGACTCGAACCAGTCTAAAATTTAAATAACTAAACAAATTTAACTACTGGGAAACACAGTCATTATTACAAAACTGAGTTTACGTCAATCACATTAACCCATTGAATTATATATTGGTGTTCCAACCATTGGTCTAGTTTTAACAATCATAGTCCAAGCGGCCAACCCATATATGACCCAAACCAGCCCAGAAATTAAACCAAACTAATTTAACTACTAGTAAAATAAACTAACTCAACTACTAGGAAACATAAAAACTTCAACCATTGGGCTGGTCATCAATTATTTCGATTGCAAAATATATTTCTATTCAACCATACTAGTTTAGGAAAATTACATAACTCCTGTTTGATGTAAACCAACTCGGTGATATATTACATGATGTTCCAACCATCGAGATGGTTTAGAATGATCACATTAAGTCCAAGCCAGCCCGGTTTAGAAATTAACTGGTATATGACCCGAACCAATCTAAAAATTAAACTTAAATAATTTAACTACTAGGAAACACAACCATTTCAACCACTAGGCTGCTCATCAATTATTTTTATTGTGAAATATATTTCTATTAATTTTTGTTCAACACGTTAGTTTAGTGACAATCACATAACTCTTGTTTGGCTTCGAATCAAATCTATGATATATTGCATGGTGTTACAACCAATGGGATGGTTTAGGAAAATCACATTAAGTCCAAGCCATCCCAGTTTAGAAATTAACTGGTATATGACCCGAACCAACGTGAAAATTAAACTTAACTAATTTAACTACTATGAAACACAACACTTTCAACCACCGGGCTGGTCCTCAATCAAACAATAATAATATATTGTTGTTTTTTTTTGTTGCAAAATTTATTGCTGTTCAACCACACTAGTTCAAGTGTGAGTGAAATGCCTACCGCATGTCTCACCTAGACATGGACTTAGACACGTTTCATTTGCTCCACCTTGGCCTTAAGCTGGTTTTCCCGATGGATGGCTTGTAGGGTTTGTCATGTGAGAGGCTCAGAATACCTCTTCAAATTACTACCATTGATATAGTCCTCTAGTGTGGCAATTCTACATGGACCCTATGGTGTTATTTTGATTATGCAGTGGGGACCCATGCCCCTAGACTTGAGTTTATGCTTAATGTTTCAAACATTGTAGAGGAGAGCAAGGTCCCCTTGATTCAAATCCTTGGATTTTAGGTTGCGATCAAACCACATTTTCTGCCTAGCCTTTTCCACCCTAAGGTAGTAGGTTGCTCGCGGGTGGGTTTTGTTTAGTTTTTCTAGCTCGATAAGCCATAGGCTGGGGACCACATATTCCATAGGCATCACTACCTCCACTCCAAAAGCTAGGCTGAAGGGAGTGCAGTTGGCTCGCAGTTGGTCGCTACCTTATCGGATGTGCGATAGGCCCACTGAAGCCGCTATGAGCTTGTGCTTCTAGTTAATTCTACTCACCTCAATGATGTAAGTTATGATGAAGCAACAAGTTTTTTGGGAGCTTTCTGATAGGCCGTTTGCCCTGGGGTAATAGGGTGAAGATTTTCGGTGAATGATCATAAACTCACTGGTCAAGAGAGCAATGGTTTCACTTAGGAAACACATCCCTCTATCACTTACAATTTCTAGAGGATAGCCGAAATGGGTTATGACATGTTCATAGAGGAACTTGGCCATGGACCTCGTGTCTCCTTTCTTGGTGGCCCTCCCCTCTACCCACTTTGTAAAATAATCGGTGGCCAAGATTATGTACCTGGCTCTCGTTCCTCTAGCTACCTAGCTTATTGGTCCTATAAAGTCGATGCCCCACTTCTCAATGGTTTATCTGCAACAAGTACCCCCATTAGAAACATCATATCTGCCTTATGCGGGATCTTTTCCCTTTGACAAGGGTCACAACATTTGGAGAATTCAGCCACGTCTACGAAGAGTGTTGGCCACTAGAGGCCTACCTATAAGACTTTTCAGGCCATGAGATCAGAAGCAGCGAAGTGTCTACCTGTGATCCTCGAGTGCAGTTCCTCTAGTACCTTGAGAAACCCATCCTCTATGACACACCATCACATAATTCCATCCTTCCCTTGGTAGTAAAGTTGATAGCAATGAGCTGGTAGGGGGACGTGTCCTTGATGAGCTTTTATGCTCTGTCCATGTTTTAGTCTCTATCCACGGGAACCCCATTAGCCAGATAGTGTCCTATTTTGACCTCCATGTTCAGGGCATGTCGGGTAGGTCATCTTCGACCCCTGTTGTGGTTCCCCATTTGGCACTTGAGAGAGATGATCCCTAAAACACCTATTTCATTAATTTTGGACTTTTTGTGTTGTTTTTGGACGAAGCCCAAAAATCCTTCCCAAATGAAAACTTTACTTTATGAAAATATCCTTTCCAAATCAAAATTTTACTTTCTAAAAAGTTTCTTCCCAAATCAAAAGTTCACTTTGTGGCACTGTCATATTCACATAAAAATATTGTTTTTTCAATCTATACTTTTGCACCAACATGCAAGAATTTGAAATAATCCTATATTAGAAATTCTAGCTATATCTAAGTTATTTGTTAATTTAATTATTTTTAATATTTTTCCTTGACGTTTTTCCTTCCCAAATCAAAAGTTCACTTTGTGGCTCTATCATATTCACATACAAATATTGTTTTTTCAATCTATACTTTTGCACCAACATGCAAGAATTTGAAATAATCCTATATTAGAAATTCTAGCTATATCTAAGTTATTTGTTAATTTAATTATTTTAAATATTTTTCCTTGACGTTTTTCGTTGATGTGATAAATTTATAAATCCATGAAAGGAGACTTAAATATTTCATGAAAATAACATTGTCACTCGGCAATATGCACAAAATTTAACAAAACTTTTAATAAATAGAAAGAAGACATGATGCAATAAGACCAAAGAGGGATAATAGCAATTGTAGCTTTATGTATATGATTACATTAAGAGACGTTGCTCTTAGCTAGAGTCTTTATATCCAAAATGATATAGATTGAACATATGTTTACAATTTAAATTGTTGCTCTTAAAGAGCCTCAATTCGTGCCATCTGCATAATTTGACACCCCATTGTCTTATTGCTCAATGTCACGACAGTCCCTTGCCAGTTGCCATCTGCATAATTTGACCTAGGCTTGTCTTGCCAAGCCTTGCCCCTTGGGTGCATTGACTCCCCATTGTCTTATTGCTCAATGCGATAGTCCCTTGCCAGGTGCCATCTGCATTAACTCCCTGTTGTCTTGCCAAGCCTTGACCCTTGGGTGACATCCAGTGCAAAATACAGGTGCCATCTGCATTAACTCCCACAAGTTATCTTGCCAAGCCTTGCCCCTTGGGTGCATTGACTCCCCATTGTCTTATTGCTCAATGTGATAGTCCTTTGCCAGGTGCCATCTGCATTAACTCCCTATTGTCTTGGCAAGCCTTGACCCTTGGGTGACATCCAGTGCATATTTTGACTCTCATTTGACATACGAGGTGATGACTCTGATTATAATTGTCTTGGATTGGCTCCTTGCCTAGTACCCAAATAAAATCCTTCTGAATCAATGGACTTCAATACAAAGCTTTAATCATGGACATTCTTCATTTGCGCTATCTCCTTCTACTTCCTCCATGACGAGCATCCTTAAAAATTCGTGTATATGCAAAATAGTTTGCTGTGGTATTTTTATTTTTCCTTCTACCTCATATCCCATGTGCTTCTTTGATTTCTTTGCCCTTGAATGCCAAGACACTATGATTGTCTCCGTCGAAACTTGAGAGACTGCTTCATCATTTGGGACCCACTCCTTCATTATACAATTAGTATATAATGTGTTGTTATCCATATTCTCCTTCCTGCCCTTTGGCTCATACCATACCGCTGTAAATGTTGTAGCTCTCCCTTGGTCATCTCTTTGCACATCAACTACTTTTGCAACCCAAAACTTCACATTCTCATATTCATCATCCGATGGCCGAACCACAACAAAACAATCAACCTCTATATCTACTTGTGGCATAAACTCTCTCTTCTTCGGTCCACAATATGGACGTGGGAGTAATGATACAAAATCATTTTCAAAGACTGGAACTGGGCGCAAATCGTTATGAACATTTGGCCAAAACATATTGCATTCTTCCTTGACATCCTTTGAGCCTCGCATTCTCTCAAGGTCCTTTATTAAATTTCGTGTCTTGTTAATTACAGTGGTAGTGTGTTCTCTCCAAGTAGGCTTCGAATCAGGATATCTCTGGAGCATTTCCTCTTTGTATGTAATAAATGCTTTTAATCCATCTATTTCACAATTAGACCTCTCATTAAATTCTTGTATAGGAGCCCATGTTGGATACCTTTCCTTGCTGGGAATTGAAGTTAAGAGACTGTAAGGTTCTTCAGGTTCCCATTTTGTATCATGAGAATACTGTTGCCATTGCATTACGGGTTTTTCATCTTTTAAAAAAAAACGAAAGTAGTGTGGATTGGTATGACCTGTCAATGCATCACCACCCGTTTGTATGAAAGGTAGAATGAAGCTCTTCCAATCATACATTCTTTCGAGCCTCTCACATACTGTACTTTCCTTACGACCACCAACTTGCCTACCACATCTTCTTACCAAGTCATCTATTGTCTCCACATCCTTGCATTTAAGCTCCCTTGAGACTGTGCTAAAAACCTGATCGATATCCTCATGTGTATGCCCAACATACAAAAATCCACATTCGACCTCATTGAAGATTCGATGAGCAACTAGCATGGAGCAGAAGGCAAACATAAGTACATTCTTATTTTCTCGCCAGTAATTATCAGCTTGTATTCTCAAAGTTGGTGGCAGGCGACCTTTTTCTGCATGTACATTGCGAATTGCCTTCATAATAGATGTTACAACTTGATTGCTATCATGTAGATGCAAGGAATCAATCCATATATCTGCAAAGAACTTAATTCCATGCACTAACACTCCACATAGATGTGTCTTTAGAAAGTGCTTTCCTTGTAATTTAGGTGGAGTGGCAACAAAACGAGGCAATGTTGTTGTATTCTGATCCATGCCATCTACAATAAGGCACATGTAGTCATCAGGATGCGAAATAGCTTGCTCCTTCCAAAATGCATATTTTTGTCTGGAATGTCGAATAAGGTCATGATGAGATTTTCGGTTTTTTTTTGTATAATTCCCTTTGATTTGGACATGTTGCACTCTCAATCGCTCGCTTTAAATCATCACAGACATTGCACTTTGACATTTTTTGCCTCCTTGGGATTTTAACGTATCCAAAGTTCTTCTTCCAAAGAGTATACAAAGTATGAGAAGAAGCTACAGCATCCCCTCTTTGCCTTTGCTTTTCTGCAATAGAGTCAAATACTTCGAGCTTTGTCAAGCCCATTGGAAGGTGCATTTCAGTGATCGCGTCACCGTTAGGGAGTTTGGTAGATATATGGGGTTGAGGCAAAGCATTTTCATGCATGAAGTCTTGTAAAATTGCTGCTGCCCTGACAGTTGAGATTCTTGATTTGGACCTTCCTCTATTACCGTGAATGCTAAATTTGTTGCCGCCCTTTGCCTTGGTGACTAAATCCCAATATGTACCATGGGATAATCCAGTAATATTGCGATATGCCTTATTGCAAATCCTTTTTCCATTTACGAGAGGTTTTACCTTTTGTCTTGAACTTAGCCTTTTATTGCCATTCTGAAGAAAGCAAGAGAGACTTGTGAGAAGGTATTCATTTCTTTCGCTTCCCCTTCTTTGCCACACGTGTCCTCTACATTCCCTGATGTCTGCAAGATCAATGAAGCGCATACATCTTCGCTTGCAACATAGATATCCCAATGCATTTAACATGTTCTCCTCCTTCATTACTCTCTTGCTCTTTGGTTGCTTTTGTGGATCTGCCTAGATTCTCTTTCTCTTCATGCATATGTATGACCGTTTTCATTCCTCGTGCACATTGTTATCTGTATTTATGCACTTCTTCTCCTCACATTTGTTTGTAACCAAGCATCCATGATTGGTCGTTGCATCCTTGTTCATATCACAATCAAAGTTAAATACTGAATAATCCTCTGTTGATCTCATCCTCATTTTTAACATACTCTTAGGACCATTCAATGAATTCAATATTCTACGAGAGTATTGAGAACCTTGAAACTCTTCCACTCCTGAGAGAACATCACTCATTGGGACATCTTGCATGGCTTTCACAAATCCACAACCTTGATTGACACCAGGTTTGTTAATATGCATGAACTCATCCACACTTGACAAGACATCGCTATTGAAACCTTTGCCCTTCTCACTGTGCAAGAATTCATCCACCCCAGATAAGGCTTCGCTTCTAAAATCATTTTGTTTCTTGGAACCAATGAACTCATCCACTCCAGATAAGATGTCACTTCTATAATTGAGTATATTGAAATCATCCACATTTGAAGTGATAGAGCCTGGCACATGGGCACGCTTTTTAGGTCCTTTGATATTGTAGTATGCGTTGTCTTTATCATTGAAAACCACGTGCCTCTTTCTCATGTTTAAAAATTGCATGCTCCATCTCATATTCTTGCCTACCTCATAGTAGGGATCACATAAGGATGTTATGTTATCACTCGGGGGGGTCACTTGTCATATGTAACCCTATCACGTGAGTTCAACAGATGGGTTTTTATTAATTCAATTACTTACATATTTATATATACATAAGGAAGTAATTTAATACCCAAAGGTTAATATACAGAAGGGTGTTTTATATTGAAAATTTTCTAGAAGCTTGCAACATGTGACATGGATATTTACGTAGAGTGGCTTATGTCATGGGACATTTTGAAATGCTATTACTGGCATTTTCCTTTTGAAATGAGTAAGCGCTCCTATTGCATTTTCTTAAGTTCTAGAGAATTCTAAAAACCTTTTCTCTTTATTGCTCTTTTTGGCCTTTGCATTAGGATGAGGTTAGGATACTATGCTTTCTTGAATTCTAGAGAATTCTAAAAACCTTTTCTCTCTTTATTGCTCTTTTTGGCCTTTGCATTAGGATGAGATTATGATGCTATGATTTTCTCTCTTTATTACTCTTTTTTGGCCTTTTCATTAGGATGAGATTAGGATGCTATGAGGATGCTATGCTTTCTTGCATACATTGATCTCTAATCTTGATGAACACCATTAATGTTGAATTTATTTTTTGAAATTTTTTTATCCCGTCACTCTCTTTTTTTTTCTTTCTATCCACAGAGGGATTGCATTGAATCAATGGTGGAGGACTATTTTTGAAGTTGATGCCTCTTATACTTGATTTTCTTTGGTTCTACTCAGTCTATTTAGCACTGCCTTTGTAAAGATCCTTCAGGCTCTCAAACAATTGATCTATTATTTAAAAAAGAATAAATAGTGGAGAGCCACTTCTATAATTAAATCCATCGGATAAAACCTGTGAGAGTAAAGAAGTAAGGTATTTATTTTGAGATAGCCCTATTCAAAAGGATTCTCCCACTTGGGAAAATATAGTATCCATATAGCAACAAGGGATCAAAGCAAAAGGAAAAATTTTCATTGAGTGAGAATCCCATTATGCTTGAGGGTTTCTCACGCACTTGTGCCTAGAGTTGTAGATTAGCAAGTACCATGAGCATCACTACCAGTGACAGTTTGAACTAGAATATGGTAAACATGATCAATTCAAAGTAAATGAAAGAATAAAACTATTTCTAGGTTAGGAGAACATAAGCCCTTGTGTCTGATACATTGAGAGCTAAAGAAGGCTCTTATATATGGTATCTTCAAAGATTAAAGAAGACCCTTTCTAGCTTCTTAGACCATATCTTTTCTCGAGGTATTATATACGCTACACAATGCCTAGAAATGGCATCTTGTTGTTTGCGGCATATGCTACACTCATGCTACACAATGCCTAAAAATGCCTAGAAATGGCATCTTGTTGTTTGCGGCATCTAGTGGTGGATTAGTTATTAGAAGGACAATGCTAAAATCTCCCTGAGTTGTCATGGATGTGGTTGTACATAGGTGTTAGCATGGCGTTGGAGCATAGGTCCCAAATGCACTTATATTGTAGTCATACATGCAGTGATGAAGCAATAATCTATGTGCATATATAATTTATATTATTGTCATGTATTAGATGCTAATTTTGTGATGAAGGGATGTAGAAGACCGGAAGATGTGGCTACTCGATTAATTTCTTTGTTGCAATCTATTATGAGTTGCATTCTTCTTGGCAACTTATTTTTCATTACTTTCGGTCTACATCTTCTTGACATAGGTGGAGTGTATCACAGTGTGGTATGACATTAAGGCTGTTTTTTTTTGTGACTAATATCTTTCCAAGAGCGTCTCATGGTACAACTTATAGAACATATAGATGACTAGAATTCATAACATGCCATGAAGAGAAATCTTTGTTTCCGGATTGCAAAGTTCTAGAAATTTGTTTAATGGGCCTAATTGTAGTTTTGCACTGTTTTGCATAGTGTATCTCGAACATAATGAGTACCGTTTTGTGAGCATTTTGTTGAGAATTTGTAACTCTTGTAATCTAGATGATATGAGAGTGATTCAAGCACCTATATTTTTCATTTTCTAAGTAAAAAATTCACATGCATAAAACCAATTCACATTAAATTTCACAAATTGGCATTAAGGTATTGGCACTTTTGCTTAACAGAAGATGACATAAGCTATTTTGATTAACATAATGTACAGTTTTAATGAAACCTAGCATAATCTAACAAGAAGTAGCTAATCTAATGTACACAGGGTTGAGGGGGGCACAAGGAAACCTATTGAACCACCTCCCTTTCACCATAGCTAGGAATCTTGGCTCAACCTTGGTGGACGGCAGGGCAATCACATGGCTAGGCAAGTTGAAGCAATGGAGGTGTAGGGGGGAGAGCAAATGCTCGCCAAGAGGGCTATTACTACCATGAGGCAAGGGGAGACACAAGGCGTTGCTAGCAGGACTGGAAGAGAGTGGGACAAAGAAGGCCAAGGGGCATCCACCATGGTTATATGCCTATGAAAGGGAAAAATAATTTTCACAAATATTTGGTGTGCGTGGAAACTATGGAAAATATGCATTGGTCCACATGTACGAGACATGTACTTTTGGCCATTAATCAGCTATTGCCTTGTCAAGATTTTTAATTCTTGACATTGATTCCACCCATTACAAGCTATGGATCTTATGGGGTGGAATCTACATTTGCTAAATGCCTATATCTCCATCCTCTTCCGTCTATCATCTATACACCAATGATAATGCGACTCTTGTGTTCATAACCTATCTGCCATCATCGATCACAAAGTTTCATTTCTTTGGCTAGGGCCCTGTCTCACCCTGCCCTACTCCTCCCCCTCCTCCTCTTTTGTAGTGTGCCTCTAGCGTAGAGCAATGATAGGAAACTTGATCTGCTCTTGGCCTAGAGGGGTAGCCATTGTTGCAAGGCTCAATGTCGCCTCATATTGGAGCCTTGGTGCCTCCATGATGAGCATCAGAGCTCTGTCTGCTAGCTCCAATCATTAGTCGTGCCTTCTAATAGAACACCATTGTAACACATAAAATTAAGCATACTAACCAAAACATCCTAAATGACATGCCAAAATCCCTTGTAAAATTCAACAATGAAGCCATCTTGTTTTAGAACATTCTCACAAGTCCTCTCCCATTCACTGTCAACCATAGGGGAAGAATTGTCGATGATGCAATCGCAAAATCAATCCAACCATGATGTCTAGGTTGTGCAATATTGTGAGAATATTCTTGAATATGGAGTAAAATGGTATATGAATAACACGGTTGCAAGCTCTCTACAAGCTATGAAGGTGCAATCTTATCTTGATCTTATCTTGATCTTGCCAAATCTTGCTAAATCTTGCTGCCAAAATTTAATGGCCCTTAATGGGCCGCCGCTTTTGAAATCCCCTCCTAATCTTGTTCCATCTTCCTCGCCATCTCCTTCTCCCCCATCCTCCACGATCCTCTCTTGCTAAAGCAAGACTCTCTCCCCCATTCCGGCGGACCTTGGCAACGCCCTCCGCCACGGAACTCTCAATCTAGCAGACAACCAGCTTACCGGAGCTTTCCCTTCCTCTCTCTCGGAGCTCACTGCAGTCTCCCTCTCTCGCAATCGTTTGACTGCGCTACCACGGTTTAGCACGAACGTGAACAAGCGATCAGAGCTAGCAAGCAGACCGGCAAGCCATTCATTGAGGTACTCGCTCTCTTAGATACGCTGCAGCTCGTGCTTATGATTTCGCACTTGTCTGCCTTCGAGGCCCCGATGTGCATCTAAATTTTCCGAATTCGCCTCCTCAAGTGCCCGCAAATTGTTCTTTCTCCACCAAAGAGATTCAAATTCTTGCAGCTCGAGCAGCCGCTTCTTCACCTACGATTCCTCCTCACTTTGGTAACTTCACTACCCTGCACGCTCTGGATCTCTGCTGTGTGAAGTTTTGCGTGAGTTCATGCTTGTTTTCTGTCATCACTATAGGCAATAACAACACTTTCTTATTAGTGAAGGAAGCTTTCTTATTAGTGAAGCTGTAAAGAACGGTGAAGCCCACATGGCTTCTTATTTCTCACGATCGAATATGCAAGCAGATACAGTACAAACACTCCACCTTATGAATCCCGGGTATGCTAGGTATACAGACGCTTCAAATGTTGAAAACCTGGTGTCTGTCAGTCCTGCAGGTGTCGGATAGAATAATTCAGCTGGAAACAACAATCCACAACAGCAGCAATATATTGGATTTCCTTCGCCTCCTGCGGCAGCACCGAGTCCTTTGGGACAACCGTCCACATTAACGACCATGTACAGCACAGCTTTGGGCCGACAGAGTACTTCAAGTCTCTTCACAAATCGAGCTAACAATCATCCATACAACTGGACTACAGTGAATGAGCTTTCATTCCTACCACAAAATGATGTGGCACAAATTAATCAGTCATTGGCTGCCAGGCTCCTTTCCATGAACTCAGGTCAGCATTCAACCTCTGATATGCTCCAGTCTAACGTGAGACATCAGCCCCTCCATGACGAGCAGGCTTCAATGCTGAATAGAAATGCTGTTTCACAAGCCTCTACTGGGCCTAGCCAGGGTCTCTCTCTTTCTCTTTCACCACAGCAGCACCCAGTGCAATTGCAATACCATAGCATTCAACCTGATGATTCAAGCATGAGTAGCACCCCTGGCTTAAATCATATTACTGCTGAAAGCAACAGTGATAGGGGAGAAAGAGCCCAAAACAAATGGGTAGGGAACTTGAGCCATTTCCGAGCGTCTTCACGAGATGGACTGCTAGGAACGAGTTTTCAGCATTCTATGAATGATGTAAGTAGCAGGAACATGCAGGTAGAATTAAATGTCCCAACGGTGGTCAGATCTGGAGGTTCCCTCACTGGTTCGAAGTACTTAAAACCAGCACAGCAACTCCTCGATGAAGTAGTGAGCGTTGGACGTGGAATCAGAAACAGTCCATCAAAATACAGAAAATCTCAGTCTTGGATGGCACCTAGCTCGCATATGGGTGTGTCAATTGTCCCAAAAAAGAGCTTTTCATTCCCCTTGTCACGTAGGCACATCACTTGCCTGGCTTTTCATAGGAAGTTCTAAGTTATTACAAAGTTTGCTATGAAGAACTCTAGGTTGCCGAGACACTAGCATGGCAACCTTTCTCTAGGTCATTCTTGCTTTGCGCTTGCTACATAACATCAAAATATGGTAGCATTTGAGAAGAGCTGTAGGATAACGTGGTTACAACCATCCCTTTACGGTTTATTGGAGACTTGATATTAGACCACTCTGCTCACGATGTAATTTTTGTGGGCACCCTTCCCTTTAGAAGGTTCTGTTCTTCATGCTCCCAGCTTGGCTTCGCGGTTCTCTCTTTGCTTGCCTGACTCCTGCTGACTCCTTGTCTGGTTGAGCATGCAACTTGGGTTGCTCATCCATAGCTTAGGATTCCTCATTTACCTTACTCCTTTCCCTTTACCTTACATAAGCTCTCTAATAAGTTTGTTCATAAAGCACTGCATCTCGAAAAGGCAGTTTTGGGAATGACTATAATTGAAATAAAGGTATGATAGCTTTTCTTTCTCTGCTCAATAACCCATTCGTTGGCAAATTTTCGATAAGTTGATAAGCTTTTTTTGGGGGGGGGTTTCTTCTTCACGTATGTTCGATGTAGTGTCGTCTTTTCATATAGTATGTCAATGTCATAACTTCTTTATTCTTGATATTACATGACTATTAGATATCGACGTAGTGTCGTATATAGCCTTTCGACATAATACGTCGATCATCTGATTTGTAATGTAATATTTGAGTCAATTACTTGGGCCATGCATTTGCATGGTGCTTATCTTTCCGCATTGGATCGTATTACTCGATTATATGTGCGGTTAAGTAAGTAAGTCTGCATTTCGACATTTGGTTGTAATATTCAACCTTTGATGTCGTTACAAGGACTCCTTCTCATTGTTTTGAAACTAGCTCGACACTTGGTCGTATCATTCGACTGTATGTGTCGTCTCTCAACCTTAGAAGAGTAATAGAATTCAACACTTTGTCGTTTATTCGACTTTTGGTGTTGTTTCTTAGATATATAATTTATAAAATAAGTAGGCTTCAACACTAGGTCGTTTATTCGGCTTTCAGTGTTGTCGTAGCTTATTTCATAAAACAAATGTTTAAACTTCGACACATGGTCATTTATTTGGCTTTCAGTGTCGTTGTAGGTTATCAGTGTTGTATGATAGTTTCGGCTTCAACACTTGGTCGTTTATTCGACTTTTGATGTTGTTGTCCTCTTTGGAAATATTTTGTGTAGAATATAGGGGACCATCGCATAAATGCTAGTGTGTAGAGGTTGTAAACTTTCCAATAAATATACATCTGAGATTCATGCTCATACATCTAAGGTAATAATACTAGAGCCAATGATATTTGTGTCTTTCATTAATGCCTATCCATGGGGTCTTTGAAAGCTGCTTATGTATAAGGATTCTAAGTTGAATCTTATCTTTAATCAATTGTGGGTCATCAACCATTGGATATTATTTGAAATACTCTTCCAATGTTGATTATCTAGTGTCTAACACACACTTCTCCACACACTCAAATGGTAGGCCCATGTAAGCATGATGCAAATTTCATAAGAATGGAGTTCGTTGTGTTCTTTATTGTAATTAACTTTGTGTTCATTGATTATTTAAAATATGAATATATTTTAGATTCTCTCTCAATACTTGGTTTTTTCATGCATGTTTTGCCAGAAATCCTTTTGTGAAAAGATGCAAGCAGAGGAAAGGAAAAATTGGCTCAAAGTCATTAGGCGGCATCTTTGTATAGGGATAAGTAAGATGAGCAAGGAGCAAATAACAGACATAACTAGCAATGCAATACGGATAGAGTGTTTCTACAATGAGGTCATAGCCAACACAATGGGAGAGACGTTGCCCAAGAGTGAAATGAATGAAGGTGGAGTACGTCACATGATCAATAGCATCATAGGAAATATGAAGAAATGTGCAGAAGACTTGCGAGATGATGTGCCTCCTAATATTGACATGGAAAAATTAGGTTTTTGGGATTTGAAGTGGAAAGAGGAGAAGGGTAGAAGCAAGAGGGCAAAAGACATAGATTCACATTTCACTATTTCGAAGAGAGTGCGATATGAGCAATCAAAACATTCATGTGATCCAACTTCTGAGGCATGGTTAGCTATTGACGGTAGTCGCGGGGATGCTTCTCACAAAGCACATTCATTTAGGAATGGTGATTGTTCAATTGTGTTAGGTATCCCCCATGAGGCTATAGAGGAGGGTGAGAATCTTGGTGCTGGCTCATTTGGAGTATGCTTTAAAGTCACTTTTAATGGCATCTCTTTCTTTCCTCGAAGTATTACTTATGCGGCAAAGCGCTACAAAGGGAACATGTCTCACACCTTAAAGTCATTTGACAAAGAATATGGAATGCAAATCTTACATCCAGGTATTGTCAGATGCATAGGATTTACTAGAAGCTTGCCTTGGATCAACATTTTTCCATACTTCAATGGAGGGAGTATTGGAGACATGATGATGCAGCTACCCTTTGAGAAAGGGACTTTCAGAAAGCAAGTGTTATGCTTGAAAGGCAATGGAGTCACTAGGAGAGAACCAGATCCAATACTAAGTGATGTACAGCTTACGAGATTAAAGGCATTTGTGGAAGCTACCCCAGACATCATACACGCATTGGTTGATGCATTAGCAGCTGTACACCAAGAAGGCATTATACATTGTGATCTACACCCTTTCAATGTCATGCTAGATTTTACCAAGAATCATAGTCCACGGGTTGGCATCATTGATTGGGGATTGCTGCTTCGATACAGTGAATCAAGAGAAGCTATTAATTTTGTGAAGCGTACTCCAGATATGGATGATTTGACTTATAAGATCAAGAAGAGTACAGCAATAAGACAAAATCGACTCCGGCCTTGGCAAGCTCCAGAAATAATCGACCCTGAGAACACCAATGCTTACAGTAAAGAATCAGATGTGTTTGCCATGGGATACATGATTAAAGAGGTTATTAATTTTTATAAGGAGTGTAAGGAATACTACTTCAAAGAGGATTACACAAAACAGTCAGCATGGAGTGGCAAGTTGCGGCAGATTTATTTCAATGCAACTAACTATATGTTTGTGGAAAAACAAAATAGAATGACACTGGCCGAGATGAATAATCGACTAGCAAGATTTAACACTCAACCCCATGCATGTTTGCGGCCTGCAGTTGAGATGATGCCTCAGTTTTATTAATCCGATTTTATTATAAAGCTACTCTTGGACAATTATGTTTATAAACTATAATGTTACTCTTTCAATGCATTTTCAAAACTAGTATATGCATCTATACTATTTGAATTCAATAAAGAACTATAATCTATATATTTTTTAAATTCTCAAATTTTTATCTTCGTGCTGTAACTTCTTGCATTTTGAATACTAGTATATGTGTTTATAGTATTTGAATTTAATAAAGTGTAAAGTGTCTTAGAATGTATTTTTATTTTTTTTCAAAATTTTATATTTTTGTATTAGAATTGTGTATTAATTTGGGAAGAGTTTGTGTTTATTATGGTTAAACTCAAACCCATGAGTCATGCATACAAATTTTTATTATAATGATCAAATTTAAACTCACCAGTTATGCACAAATTGGCAATCTAAATTTTGCAGGTCATGCACACACAGGTGGAGGGGGGTTATAATTAAGGTTCTCATTTTATTTTGAAGTACATCGGTCTCCTATCATGGCATCTTTTTTCAAGATTCAAGTGATTGACTATGATAATAAGGAGGAATTAGGTGTTGTTAGGGTGACAAGAGACACAGGTCATCCCACATTCTCTCATGTTCGTGAACAAATTGAAGGTGATGAGCTTCTATTGGAACCCTTTGAGTTTGTTGAGGACGAATATATAATAACCAAACGGCAAGAGGAACGATGGACAATCAATGATCAACTCTTAGTGCACATCAAGAGAAGTCTATGTCGCATAGAGGAAACTCCTTATCCATGTAAAAGACATTGCACTCAACTAGCTGATGACATAAATGTTGATGCCCAAGTGCACATGTCTTCAAAGCTTTCTAGTAGATTACTAAGCCCAACTATTCTTGAATGTTGGCAACGTGAATCTGATAGAGTTAGATCAAAGCTAAAGGAAATGGTAGTGTCAAGGGATGATAAGTTTGAGTTGCATTCTGAGGACTTCAATGGGGTGCCCCATGTGCGAATTTGGTGTCATGAGTGTAATGAACTTTATGGTAAAGGATTGATAGAAGGCAAGCATGCAGCATACAATTGCTTCTCTAACTTCATGAGATTTCACATATTGGAAAGTAAAAAGCATGAGCTCAAGTATATGGTTGCTCGAGGACTACGAAAAGAAGATATGCCCAAAGTAGTGCATCAACCAACAAAGGATGACAAAAGAGAGATAGAAGATGCGATAGAGAAGATGAAATCTTTTATGTCCACAAATGAAGGTATTATTTGTTCCTTTATTCCTCAATCAATATTTGCCATCTTCTTACATTAAGTCTCTTACTCATCTCCTATCGTTTCAATAGGTTGGGATTTTGAGGTTGTTGAAGCTACAATACATGATTTTAAGGACAAAAGCTTGGTGAAGGTGCGATGCAAATATGATGATGCATGGTTGCGTTTATGTCCTCCAAGATCAGATTTGTACACGGTTCTCAATGAACACACAAAGTCAAACTCTCATATCAAGTCGCTCATGAGAAAAGATGAAAATCCAAAGGTAGCACTCACTGGCTTGCGAGGGCGTCCTCGAAAGGATAAGGAGCATGATCCAAAGCAAAGATCTCTTAGCAACTTTTTGGTTTCAACAAAAACTAGAAGCCCAAGTACGAGTGCTTTCTCTGTTGATTCAAGTTTTAATAGAGAAAATGAATCTTCTTTTGTAAATTTTGACTTGCTATGTTGGGGCCTTTGGAGCCATGAGGTCAAAGTAGGTAACAAGTATGTCAAGGTAAAGCCTTTCTTAGATGATCAATGTGGCGGGAAGTATTGGTTTATAGAGCGTCATGTTAAGGCGACATTAAATAATGGATGTACTGATATTCATGTGGATGGATGCTTTCGTCACATAAGTTGCATACGCATTTCACAAGATGGGCAACCGTTTAAAGACTTTACATGCCACCATTGCAAGGGGATAGTTAAACTTGCTGACTTTAGAATGAGATTGTATAGAGAAGAGAAGGTTGAGAATAAGAGAGGAGATAGGGGTACCGGTTGTGGAAGAAGGCTAGATTATCTTACAAAGAGTGAGCTTAGAAATGCAACTCTTTTTGCTAAAAGACGAGTAAGAGACCTTTCTAAGCAACTATGGTGGGCAAAGTCTCAGGTTGCCATTCTTTCAGTAAGAGTCCGCACTTTAAGAGAAGCTAGCATAGAGTCTCTCAATCGAAAGGATGTAAAACGATTTTGCAACAACATAATCGAAGCCCATAGATTGGAAAAGTTTGGTGGTAAAGTTGCCTTATGGGACTTTCTACAAGATGTTGCCACAAACATAATCAAGTCAAGTGCTGGACAAAGATATAGTGAGAACACAAAGGCAATATTTGAGGTTGCAAGGATGTGGGGAGGTCCAAGGTTACATGACTTCTTGAGTTCCAACCTCAATGGACCTTCTTTATCAACGACAAAGCGAGGGCAAAGACTTGCTACTCAGTTTGTACCTGGTATACATGGATATCTTTTTGATGCAATCACTGAAATTTATGAAAAAGAAAAAGAAAAGCATGGAATCATGTCAAGGATTCCCTTCATCATAGTGGAAGATGAAACTGCAATAAAGAAGCGGATAAGGTAACCTCCTTTTTCTCTAAATTATTTTCATAATTTAAATCTTGTTTTTGAATGCAAGAGGATTGCATATGATCTTACAGACTTGTGCTTATTATTGCTTGTAGGTGGAATCCAAAGGATGACATGCTTGTGGGTTTTGATGGATATAAAGTAGATGATCATGAGTGCATGACCACATGCATGATCAAAGTGGGAGAAGGACAAAAAGGATATGATCAGATTATTGATGCATTTCAAAATTGTGTCATTGGTGGACGTGCAAGAGTTTTTCTTGCCAATCCATTGCATGATGCACTCCCACGCTTGGTTCTTGCACTTCATTGCACTTGCGGCCGATTTGATGCAAGTTTTGTCCGCAAGCAATGGGATGCTATTTTAAACTTATGGAATGAGAAGCTAAAGACCACGGTTGGTCCAATTATTGGACATGCATCTGATGGTGATAGTCGACGAAGAACATTGATGATCTCCGATTATCTAGATAAAAGAGGTAGTAGATTTGGGATAAAATGGGATGGATGGCCTCTCTCAGCAAAAGTTTTAGAAAATCAAGTTTTTGGGCTGCATGATCAAGATTTTGTACATAATGGAAAAAAGTTAGTTAATGTTCTTGACAAGCCTAAGCGTCAATTGGCTATTGGCAATGTTTGGATCACCTTAAATCATGTCATTATTGTGTATGATGCTTTTTCTATCGACAAGCATATGCTAAGGGAGGGAGACATTAGGCGAGATGACCGCCAAAATTGGGCTGGAGCTCAAAGAATATGCAGTAGACAAGTGCAATGGTGCTTGGGAGAATTGGCAAACAATGGAATTCATAGAAAAGAGAGGAGCATGCTAGGAACACAAGCTTATCTTGAAATTGCTGGGGACTACATCGACATCTTCTTATCTCCACATTTGAATCTTGTGGATCGAGTCTATCTTGCGGGCAAAGTCTCTTTTTTCTTTCAAATTTGGAGGTCTTGGATTGTTCATCATGCTAACTATACGTTGAATAGAAACTTCATAACTAAGGAAGCTTTCTTAGATGTGCAACTCTCATGCCATTTTGTGGTCCTACTGATCAAGTACTTTAGAGAATTTTGTCCAGGCCTAAGGTGTCCTTTACATCTTACAGGTTCAGATGCAGTTGAAATCTTCTTCAGTAAGATTGGAAGCATGGTGGGACAAGAACGCGCTTATGACTTGATGGATATGCTACATAGTGCAGGTAGTATGAATAGGCTTGCACACTTTGAATGCAAAGAGGATAGTCCTCTATTTACAAGGGCACATAAGAAGCAAGAACATGTATGGAGAGAATTGAATCTCAAAGAGAACATGCGAGAAGCTAATCTAGGGGACTATGAGTGTGTGTCAACTGATGATAAAATCATCGAAGCATTGAAGAAGGGACTAAAAAGTGCTCAAGAAAGGTGTGAAAGTTTGCATATGAAGCCAAAGGGTGAGAATATGAAGTGGTGGATGGAACCTTGGTCAAATGGATTTGCAGATGCATATTCACAAGAATCTGATTCTGAAGAAGAAGATCAATGTCAAGCAGATCATGTGTCAGAAATAGATGATAATGACAACGATGCCTCCATAAGTGAAATCAGACATGTGGTGGATTCTCTCCTAGATGAACAAGAAGCAGTGAGCCCAGTTGTTGCCATTGATGGTAAAACTCTCTTCAAGTCCACAT
The DNA here is from genome assembly GCF_047967505.1 of Dipteris shenzhenensis. NCBI lineage: Eukaryota > Viridiplantae > Streptophyta > Polypodiopsida > Gleicheniales > Dipteridaceae > Dipteris > Dipteris shenzhenensis. The sequence continues at coordinate 6,480,827 of NC_141605.1, forward strand.
TGGTAAGCCAACTTAATGGAAATCCCACACTCTCTAAAGATAGACTCACAAGGGTTCGCCAAGGAGTATACTACTCTAAGGAAGATATACCTCTTGCTACATCAAATGAGAACCTATTTGGAATAGGTTCCGATTGTGCCGTATTCTTTCATGAAGAACACAAAACAAGGAAAAGCAAAAGGAAATGCAATCCAAGATCTTTGCAAAAAAAGAAAACACAAGCTATATGGTACCTTGGACGAGTTCAAAAAATGAGGAGAAAGGTTGGTGGGGGGTATGTGGAATATAAAAGAGGGTTCAACCTTTCAGATAGACCTTTTGGAGTAGAAGTCCAGCTTGGGTGGTATCAAAAGGCAAAAGGTTCAAGATGCTTCACATATGACCTTACAGACCTTGACATGATAAATATTGAGAGCGTAATTGCATTGGCAAACCTCACCCATGAGTGTAATAGCAATAAGTATACTTTAGATGAGAATGATTGGAATGTATTCAATGACTTTGTAAAGGGGCATTAAACGCACTTGGTAGGGGCTTCTTTGTTATCTTTCTAATATGATAAAAGCTTTATTACGATTATTACTATGCGCTGAGTTTAGTTTGATTTCTCTTGATGGATTTTTTAAATTATTTTTTTGCAGGACCTTGAATCACACAAGTGGATGATTTGCAACCGCCTGGGTACTTTTGTTTATATGAATGCCATTAAGCAAGTTTAAAAATGCTATTTTGGCATCGGGTACAACAAGATGTTGTATGAATGTAGCCTCTATGGTTTTAATACCATGGCTTCATGGTTTGATATGACTTAGTGGATGTTTGTATTTGGCAAGAAATAAATATTATATATCGTCATTGAATGCTTTGTAAAATTGGCTAATCTATCATCCCTTCTCTTAGCTAAAACATCCATACATATGGTTTTGTAAAAAATTGAAAGATATAAAGCATTTATAAAAGCTCCCAATCTTTCATGTAGTATTTTTATAAAGGTTGTTTCTTGAGCTCTTTACGTGTTTCAAGTGGCTTTGCACAATTCTTTGCTCTTGGTGTACGGCACACATGATTTGTCTTGTTTGATATTTGTTCCTCTTAATTTTTACACATATGTCTTTATTCTTTGTTTCTCTTGCCTTATGGCATCATCAGGACACAAACCCATCTTAAACTTATGCATTGCCCATTATTGCAGTCGGTACCTCAATTTTTTGTGTGTAGATTCAAATAATGCAGGTGATGTAGAGATCTTGCAGTTTAAATATCTCATCCTACCTAAAGGGACTCCAAAAGTAGTAGTGTATGACTCACATAAGGACTTTTAAAATTCCTCTAGGAAAATAAATATACTTACAGAAGGGGATTTATAAAATTTCCCAAAATTTACAGAGGGGATACCAGGAAATACTACAAATAGGTTACATAGGGATTTAGAAAAGAACCCTTGCACGCACGTGATATAGACATATTACACTAAGTGACCCCCCCGAGTGTTATCAACCATACCATCATCAGTGACTTTTAGAATCCTCATCTGCGCAAATGACCATTGCTCCACTTGTTCAAATCCCAATACTTCACCTTCTGCTACAATCTTATTTGCAGATGATCTCATTTGTAAAATGTCCCCTATAGTAAAATCCAAGGTGGTGCACTTTGTATTCTTGATAATGTCTGTTGCATAAGTCTCATCTTTGTCCCATGCTATAAATGATTTGTTGGATGTATTGTAGGGCATAACATCTCCAAGTGTTTCCATATCTCCACATTTATACTTTAGCTCAACATGTGCGCTAAGAATCTTTGATACAGTAACTGCTGCCTTATCTTCGCCAAGTCTTCGAAAGTGGCAAAGTGAATTGGGATCACTATCATGGATTGTAGCAAATGCAACTACTTCTCTTTTGCTACATAAAATCACATCCATCCCTAGAACAAAATCTATAGCCATCTCCTTTGTGAGAGTCCTTCGCAAGCAAGCTTCGCAAGCAAGCTGCAGTGGCAACAATTACATAAATATTAGTCTCTTTTTAATAATCTACTTATTTATTATAATTTTTAATTAGTACTTAATTTATTAGTGGGAGAAGTTATCCGATCAAGTACTCATCAGATGGACATGCCAAGTTATCCTTTGCATGGTCAATCAAGCATTAAATACTATTTTTGCTCTAGTGTCATGCACATCCGTAAAAAAACATGAGCCTACTAGGTACGTTATCCAATCAAGCTCCAATCAAGCACTAATGGGATGCGGGTGCCACTTTGCATGTAAGTCAATTCCACCTAGTTGAGGTGTACAAAAAGTGTTGTGCCCATCGGATATGCTTTGCATGGTCCATCGAGCATTAAATACTATTTTTGCTCCTGTCATGCACATCCATAAAAAAACACGCTGCTAGGTGTGTTATCCGATCAAGTACTTATGCGATGGGAATGCCACTTTGCATGTAAGTAAATTCCACCTAGTTGAAGGTGTGTGCAAAGTATTGTGCCCATCCAATATGCTTTGCATTGTCGATCAAGCATAACACACTATTTCTGCCTTACTGTCATGCACAACCATATAAAAACACGGCCATAGGTGTGTTATTCAAATAAGTACTTATCAGATGGGGGCTCCACTTTGCACGCAAGTCCGTTTTAACTACGTTGAGGTGCGTGCAAAGTATTGTCACCATCGGATATGATTTGCATGGTCGATCACGCATTATACACCATTTTTTCCCTAATGATATGCACATTCACACAAAAACACGCCATTAGGTGTGTTATCTGACCAAGTACTTATCGGATGGGTATGCCTCATTGAGAACATTTCAATACCACCTAGGTTGAGGTGTAAAAAAAGTTTTGTGCCCATTGGATATCCTTTGCATGGTCAATCGAGCATCAAATACTATTTTTACTCTAGTGTCATGCACATCCGTCAAAAAACACGCTGCTAGGTATGTTATATGATCAAGCACTTATGGGATGGGCGTGCCACTTTGCATGTAAGTTTATTCTTCCTAGTTGAAGGTGTGTGCAAAGTATTGTGCCCATCGGATATGCTTTGCATTGTCGATCAAGCATAAAACACCGTTTTTGTCTTAGTGTCATGCACATTTGTCAAAAAACGCAGTCCTAGATGTGTTATTCAGACTAGTACTTATCGGATGGGGGCTCCAGTTTGCACGCAAGTCTATTTCAACTAGGTTGAGGTGTGTGCAAAGTATTGTCACCATCGGATATGATTTGCATGGTCGATCACGCATTATACACCGTTTTTTCCCTAGTGGTATGCACATCCGCAAAAAAACACGCCCTTAGGTATGTTATCTGACCAAGTACTTATCGGATGGGTGTACCTCTTTGACAACATTTTAATACCACCTAGGTTGAGGTATAAGAAAAGTATTATGCCCATCGGATATGCTTTGCATGGTCGATCGAGCATTAAATACCATTTTTGCCTTAGTGCCATGCACATCCGTAAAAAAACACGCTGCTAGGTGTGTTATCCGATCAAGAACTTATGTGATGGGAATGCCACTTTGCATGTGAGTCAATTACACCTAGTTGAAGATGTGTGCAGAGTATCGTGCCCATCCGATATGCTTTGCATGGTTGATCGAGCATTAAATACCATTTTTGCCTTAGTGCCATGCACATCCGTAAAAAAACACGCTGCTAGGTATGTTATCTAATCAAGCACTTATGCGATGGGCGTGCCACTTTGCATGTAAGTCAATTACACCTAGTTGAAGGTGTGTGCAAAGTATTGTGTTCATCGGATATGCTTTGTATTGTCGATCAAGCATAACACACCGTTTCTGCCTTAGTGTCATGCACAACCATATAAAAATACGGCCATAGGTGTGATATTCAAATAAGCACTTATCAGATGGGGGATCCACTTTGCACGCAAGTTTGTTTCAACTACGTTGAGGTGCATGCAACATATTGTCACCATCGGATATGATTTGCATGGTCGATCACGCATTATACACCATTTTTTTCCTAATGATATGCACATCCGCAAAAAAACACGCCATTAGGTGTGTTATTTGACCAAGTACTTATCGGATGGGTGTGCCTCATTGAGAACATTTCAATACCACCTAGGTTGAGGCATACAAAAAGTTTTGTGCCCATCGGATATCATTTGCATGGTCGATCGAGCATTAAATACTTTTTTTACTCTAGTGTCATGCACATCCGTCAAAAAACACGCTGCTAGGTATGTTATCCGATCAAGCACTTATGGGATGGGCGTGCCACTTTGCATGTAAGTCTATTCCACAAGTTTGAAGGTGTGTGCAAAGTATCGTGCCCATCGGATATGCTTTGCATGGTCGATCAAGCATTAAATACCATTTTTGCCTTAGTGCCATGCACATCCGTAAAAAAACACGCTGCTAGGTGTGTTATCTGATCAAGCACTTATGCGATGGGCGTGCCACTTTTCATGTAAGTCAATTACACCTAGTTGAAGGTGTGTGCAAAGTATTGTGTTCATCGGATATGCTTTGCATTGTCGATCAAGCATAACACACCGTTTTTGCCTTAGTGTCATGCACAACCATATAAAAACACGGCCATAGGTGTGTTATTCAAATAAGTACTTATCAGATGGGGGCTCCACTTTGCACGCAAGTCCGTTTTAACTACATTGAGGTGCGTGCAAAGTATTGTCACCATCGGATATGATTTGCATGGTCGATCACGCATTATACACCATTTTTTTCCTAATGATATGCACATCCGCAAAAAAACACGCCATTAGGTGTGTTATCTGACCAAGTACTTATCGAATGGGTGTGCCTCATTGAGAACATTTCAATACCACCTAGGTTAAGGCATACGAAAAGTTTTGTGCCCATCGGATATGCTTTGCATGGTCGATCGAGCATTAAATACTATTTTTGCTCTAGTGTCATGCACATCCGTCAAAAAACACGTTGCTAGGTATGTAATCCAATCAAGCACTTATGGGATGCGCGTGCCGCTTTGCATATAAGTCTATTCCACCTAGTTGAAGGTTTGTGCAAAGTATCGTGCCCATCGGATATGCTTTGCATGGTGGATCGAGCATTAAATACCATTTTTGCCTTAGTGCCATGCACATTCGTAAAAAAACACGCTGCTAGGTGTGTTATCTGACCAATTACTTATCGGATGGGTGTGCCTCATTGCGAACATTTCAATACCACCTAGGTTGAGGCGTACAAAAAGTTTTGTGCCCATCGGATATGCTTTGCATGGTCGATCGAGCATTAAATACTATTTTTGCTCTAGTGTCATGCACATCCGTCAAAAAACACGCTTCTAGGTATGTTATCCGATCAAGAACTTATGGGATGGGCGTGCCACTTTGCATGTAAGTCGATTCGACCTAGTTGAAGGTGTGTGCAAAGTATTGTGCCCATCGGATATGCTTTGCATTGTCGATCAAGCATAAAACACCGTTTTTGCCTTGGTGTCATGCACAACCATGAAAAAACACGGTCCTAGGTGTATTATTCAAACTAGAACTTATCGGATAAGGGCTCCAATTTGCACGCAAGTCCGTTTCCACTAGGTTGAGGTGTGTGCAAAGTATTGTCACCATCGGATATGATTTGCATGGTTGATCACGCATTATACACCGTTTTTTTCCTAGTGGTATGCACATCCGCAAAAAAACACGCCCTTAGGTATGTTATCTGACCAAGTACTTATCGGATGGGTGTGCCTCTTTGACAACATTTTAATACCACCTAGGTTGAGGTATGAGAAAAGTATTATGCCCATCGGATATGCTTTGCATGATCGATCGAGCAGTAAATACCATTTTTGCCTTAGTGCCATGCACATCCGTAAAAAAACACGCTCCTAGGTGTGTTATCCGATCAAGCACTTATGCGATGGGAATGCCACTTTGCATGTAAGTCAATTCCACCTAGTTGAAAGTGTGTGCAAAGTATTGTGCCCATTAGATATCCTTTGCATGGTCAATCGAGTATTAAATACTATTTTTACTCTAGTGTCATGCACATCCGTCAAAAAACACGCTGCTAGGTATGTTATCCAATCAAGCACTTATGGGATGGGCGTGCCACTTTGCATGTAAGTTGATTCTACCTAGTTGAAGGTGTGTGCAAAGTATTGTGCCCATCGGATATGCTTTGCATTGTCGATCAAGCATAAAACACCGTTTTTGCCTTGGTGTCATGCACAACCATGAAAAAACATGGTCCTAGGTGTATTATTCAAACTAGTACTTATCGGATGGGGGCTCCAGTTTGCACGCAAGTCTGTTTCCACTAGTTTGAGGTGTGTGCAAAGTATTGTCACCATCGGATATGATTTGCATGGTTGATCACGCATTATACACCGTTTTTTCCCTAGTGGTATGCACATCCGCAAAAAAACACGCCCTTAGGTATGTTATCTGACCAAGTACTTATCGGATGGGTGTGCCTCTTTGACAACATTTTAATACGACCTAAGTTGAGGTATAGGAAAAGTATTATACCCATTGGATATGCTTTGCATGGTCGATCGAGCATTAAATACCATTTTTGCCTTAGTGCCATGCACATCCGTAAAAAAACACGGTGCTAGGTGTGTTATCCGATCAAGCACTTATGCGATGGGAATGCCACTTTGCATGTAAGTCAATTCCACCTAGTTGAAGGTGTGTGCAAAGTATCGTGCCAATCGGATATGCTTTGCATGGTCGATCGAGCATTAAATACCATTTTTGCCTTAGTGCCATGCACATCCGTAAAAAAACACACTTCTACGTGTGTTATCTGATCAAGCACTTATGCGATGGGCGTGCCACTTTTCATGTAAGTCAATTCCACCTAGTTGAAGGTGTGTGCAAAGTATTGTGCCCATCGGATATGCTTTGCATGGTCGATCGACCATTAAATACTATTTTTGCTCTAGTTTCATGCACATCCGTAAAAAATACACTGATAGGTATGTTATCCAATCAAGCACTTATGGGATGGGCGTGCCACTTTTCATGTAAGTCAATTCCACCTAGTTAAAGGTGTGTGCAAAGTATTGTGCCCATCGGATATGCTTTGCATGGTTGATCGAGCATTAAATACCATTTTTGCCTTAGTGCCATGCACATCCGTAAAAAAACACGCTGCTAGGTGTGTTATCTGATCAAGCACTTATGCGATGGGCGTGCCACTTTGCATGTAAGTTAATTCCACCTAGTTGAAGGTGTGTGCAAAGTATTGTGCCCATCGGATATGCTTTGCATTGTCGATCAAGCATAAAACACCGTTTTTGCCTTGGTGTCATGCACAACCATGAAAAAACACGGTCCTAGGTATGTTATTCAAACTACTACTTATCGGATGGGGGCTCCAGTTTGCACTCAAGTCTATTTCAACTAGGTTGCGGTGTGTGCAAAGTATTGTCACCATCGGATATGATTTGCATGGTCGATCACGCA